>NW_028125606.1:0-264360 GCF_965194825.1 Balaenoptera physalus | reverse complement strand
CCATAGTGTGTTTTCTGCATGTGTGACTCTGTTCTGTTTTGTAATTCAGTTCAAGTGTAACGGTTTTTACATTCCCTCTATAAGTGACACCTTATGAGAAGTGTCCTTTTCTGTGTGACTTATTTCACTTAGAATCGTCTTACCTAAATCCACTCATCATGCTGCTACTAGCCTTATGACATTGATTTCATGGCTGAGTGATATTCCATTGTACATAAGGACCACAACTTTTTTATCCATTTTTCGCTTTCCTGGATATTTAAGGTGGAATGAAGTGGAGGTCCTTGTCAACAGAGCAGCCCTAAACTTTGGGGTGCTTGTGTCTTGCTGATTTTCAATTTTCCCACTTTATCCCCCCATGCGTGGAAGTGCCCTATGCTCTCTAAGCTGTGTTTTTTAGATGTTTCAGGACACACCGTACACTTCTCCAGAGTGGCTGTTGGCAATTTACATCCCGCCCATCAGTGTAGCAAGGCTCCCATTTCTCCATGGCCTGTCCTGCATTTCTGGTTTTGACACTTTTTTCAGCATGGCCCTTTTGACCGATGGGAAGCGAGACTTCTTTGTAGCGCTGATTTGCCTTTCCAGGTTGCTTGGTTGGCCAAAAAGGGCGTATGCGTTTTTTCCTGAATGTATTCAGGAAAAAACGCATACGCCCTTTTTGGCCAAGGGCATCATTGTCAACGTTTTGCCGCTTTTCATGTGCTTTAAAGGCGATTCGAATCTACCTCCTGAAATCTGTTTCCTGCAATTCTGCCTTGATTTCAAATCCTCTTCTTTGCCTTCCCTCAATATATTTGTGGACGAGAGTTATCATTTATAACTCTGCAGGTTTGTGAATTGCAGTGCCCTGAAGCTCCATTTTACAAGTCGGTTTTTTGGGAGCTGGCCGCAAAAGGGCAGGATGGCTTCAGGCCCTGTTCTGGTTCAGGGGGGCAGGCTGAGCCTGTGGTTAATTCTTCTTCCTGATGGGAAAATAGAGTGACCTGTGCCTCTCCCAACACCAAGAGCTAGTCTCTCATTGGTTCCCCGTCTTCCCGTTCATCCTCAGGACAAATTGCAACCTGTACGGAACAGGAGGTTAAAGGTGCTGATGCTCCAAGTAGGGAGATTGCTAGTAAAGTGGCTGGAATGGCGAACCCGAGCACAAGGAGATGAGAAATGAGGTGCGTTTTAGAAACCTTTCCCCATCACACGGTGTACCATCTTCTGGGTTTCTCATGCATGTTTTCGATGTAGGAAGATGCCCTTGAACCTGGAGATTTGGGACCCATGCGATGGGTAGCACGCAGTATTACTTTAAAGGGTCTGCGTTTGCTCACCCAACCTCACCAAACCTCTCAGCCCCAAGAGTGTCCACCCTTATGTCTCATCCAGCTGTGGGTCTAGATATGGTCAATCCAGGTTGCATCACAGCCCCTGAACGAATTGTGTAAGAATTTCTCTCTCTTTCCCTGTCTTTGTTTCATGGGTTTTTAAAAGTAATTTATTTTTATAATGGGGTTTAGCTGCTTTTCACGGCTGTGTTTAGGCCGCTTTACACCCACTTGACCCACTAACAGAGAGATATCAATACATAGGTTTTAAGATTATTACTAGTCAGATATATTCTTGTGCGGTGAATTGGGCGTGTTGAGTCCAGTTGTCTGAGCAAGGAGTAGGTCTTGTCTGTTACATATTGGGTTTATGGAACGGTATCTGAGCTAATTTGAAACTCTTGTTTTATGTATCACCCCACCTCACCTTTCCCGTTAAGCAGCCATAGTGTGTTTTCTGCTTGTGTGACTCTGTTCTGTTTTGTAATTCAGTTCAAGTGTAACGGTTTTTACATTCCCTCTATAAGTGACACCTTATGAGAAGTGTCCTTTTCTGTGTGACTTATTTCACTTAGAATCGTCTTACCTAAATCCACTCATCATGCTGCTACTAGCCTTATGACATTGATTTCATGGCTGAGTGATATTCCATTGTACATAAGGACCACAACTTTTTTATCCATTTTTCGCTTTCCTGGGATATTTAAGGTGGAAGGAAGTGGAGGTCCTTGTCAACAGAGCAGCCCTAAACTTTGGGGTGCTTGTGTCTTGCTGATTTTCAATTTTCCCACTTTATCCCCCCATGCGTGGAAGTGCCCTATGCTCTCTAAGCTGTGTTTTTTAGATGTTTCAGGACACACCGTACACTTCTCCAGAGTGGCTGTTGGCAATTTACATCCCGCCCATCAGTGTAGCAAGGCTCCCATTTCTCCATGGCCTGTCCTGCATTTCTGGTTTTGACACTTTTTTCAGCATGGCCCTTTTGACCGATGGGAAGCGAGACTTCTTTGTAGCGCTGATTTGCCTTTCCAGGTTGCTTGGTTGGCCAAAAGGGGCGTATGCGTTTTTTCCTGAATATATTCAGGAAAAAACGCATACGCCCTTTATGGCCAAGGGCATCATTGTCAACGTTTTGCCGCTTTTCATGTGCTTTAAAGGCGATTCGAATCTACCTCCTGAAATCTGTTTCCTGCAATTCTGCCTTGATTTCAAATCCTCTTCTTTGCCTTCCCTCAATATATTTGTGGACGAGAGTTATCATTTATAACTCTGCAGGTTTGTGAATTGCAGTGCCCTGAAGCTCCATTTTACAAGTCGGTTTTTTGGGAGCCGGCCGCAAAAGCGCAGGATGGCTTCAGGCCCTGTTCTGGTTCAGGGGGGCAGGCTGAGCCTGTGGTTAATTCTTCTTCCTGATGGGAAAATAGAGTGACCTGTGCCTCTCCCAACACCAAGAGCTAGTCTCTCATTGGTTCCCCGTCTTCCCGTTCATCCTCAGGACAAATTGCAACCTGTACGGAACAGGAGGTTAAAGGTGCTGATGCTCCAAGTAGGGAGATTGCTAGTAAAGTGGCTGGAATGGCGAACCCGAGCACAAGGAGATGAGAAATGAGGTGCGTTTTAGAAACCTTTCCCCATCACACGGTGTACCATCTTCTGGGTTTCTCATGCATGTTTTCGATGTAGGAAGATGCCCTTGAACCTGGAGATTTGGGACCCATGCGATGGGTAGCACGCAGTATTACTTTAAAGGGTCTGCGTTTGCTCACCCAACCTCACCAAACCTCTCAGCCCCAAGAGTGTCCACCCTTATGTCTCATCCAGCTGTGGGTCTAGATATGGTCAATCCAGGTTGCATCACAGCCCCTGAACGAATTGTGTAAGAATTTCTCTCTCTTTCCCTGTCTTTGTTTCATGGGTTTTTAAAAGTAATTTATTTTTATAATGGGGTTTAGCTGCTTTTCACGGCTGTGTTTAGGCCGCTTTACACCCACTTGACCCACTAACAGAGAGATATCAATACATAGGTTTTAAGATTATTACTAGTCAGATATATTCTTGTGCGGTGAATCGGGCGTGTTAAGTCCAGTTCTCTGAGCAAGGAGTAGGTCTTGTCTATTACATATTGGGTTTATGGAACGGTATCTGAGCTAATTTGAAACTCTTGTTTTATGTATCACCCCACCTCACCTTTCCCGTTAAGCAGCCATAGTGTGTTTTCTGCATGTGTGACTCTGTTCTGTTTTGTAATTCAGTTCAAGTGTAACGGTTTTTACATTCCCTCTATAAGTGACACCTTATGAGAAGTGTCCTTTTCTGTGTGACTTATTTCACTTAGAATCGTCTTACCTAAATCCACTCATCATGCTGCTACTAGCCTTATGACATTGATTTCATGGCTGAGTGATATTCCATTGTACATAAGGACCACAACTTTTTTATCCATTTTTCGCTTTCCTGGGATATTTAAGGTGGAATGAAGTGGAGGTCCTTGTCAACAGAGCAGCCCTAAACTTTGGGGTGCTTGTGTCTTGCTGATTTTCAATTTTCCCACTTTATCCCCCCATGCGTGGAAGTGCCCTATGCTCTCTAAGCTGTGTTTTTTAGATGTTTCAGGACACACCGTACACTTCTCCAGAGTGGCTCTTGGCAATTTACATCCCGCCCATCAGTGTAGCAAGGCTCCCATTTCTCCATGGCCTGTCCTGCATTTCTGGTTTTGACACTTTTTTCAGCATGGCCCTTTTGACCGATGGGAAGCGAGACTTCTTTGTAGCGCTGATTTGCCTTTCCAGGTTGCTTGGTTGGCCAAAAAGGGCGTATGCGTTTTTTCCTGAATGTATTCAGGAAAAAACGCATACGCCCTTTTTGGCCAAGGGCATCATTGTCAACGTTTTGCCGCTTTTCATGTGCTTTAAAGGCGATTCGAATCTACCTCCTGAAATCTGTTTCCTGCAATTCTGCCTTGATTTCAAATCCTCTTCTTTGCCTTCCCTCAATATATTTGTGGACGAGAGTTATCATTTATAACTCTGCAGGTTTGTGAATTGCAGTGCCCTGAAGCTCCATTTTACAAGTCGGTTTTTTGGGAGCTGGCCGCAAAAGGGCAGGATGGCTTCAGGCCCTGTTCTGGTTCAGGGGGGCAGGCTGAGCCTGTGGTTAATTCTTCTTCCTGATGGGAAAATAGAGTGACCTGTGCCTCTCCCAACACCAAGAGCTAGTCTCTCATTGGTTCCCCGTCTTCCCGTTCATCCTCAGGACAAATTGCAACCTGTACGGAACAGGAGGTTAAAGGTGCTGATGCTCCAAGTAGGGAGATTGCTAGTAAAGTGGCTGGAATGGCGAACCCGATCACAAGGAGATGAGAAATGAGGTGCGTTTTAGAAACCTTTCCCCATCACACGGTGTACCATCTTCTGGGTTTCTCATGCATGTTTTCGATGTAGGAAGATGCCCTTGAACCTGGAGATTTGGGACCCATGCGATGGGTAGCACGCAGTATTACTTTAAAGGGTCTGCGTTTGCTCACCCAACCTCACCAAACCTCTCAGCCCCAAGAGTGTCCACCCTTATGTCTCATCCAGCTGTGGGTCTAGATATGGTCAATCCAGGTTGCATCACAGCCCCTGAACGAATTGTGTAAGAATTTCTCTCTCTTTCCCTGTCTTTGTTTCATGGGTTTTTAAAAGTAATTTATTTTTATAATGGGGTTTAGCTGCTTTTCACGGCTGTGTTTAGGCCGCTTTACACCCACTTGACCCACTAACAGAGAGATATCAATACATAGGTTTTAAGATTATTACTAGTCAGATATATTCTTGTGCGGTGAATTGGGCGTGTTGAGTCCAGTTGTCTGAGCAAGGAGTAGGTCTTGTCTGTTACATATTGGGTTTATGGAACGGTATCTGAGCTAATTTGAAACTCTTGTTTTATGTATCACCCCACCTCACCTTTCCCGTTAAGCAGCCATAGTGTGTTTTCTGCTTGTGTGACTCTGTTCTGTTTTGTAATTCAGTTCAAGTGTAACGGTTTTTACATTCCCTCTATAAGTGACACCTTATGAGAAGTGTCCTTTTCTGTGTGACTTATTTCACTTAGAATCGTCTTACCTAAATCCACTCATCATGCTGCTACTAGCCTTATGACATTGATTTCATGGCTGAGTGATATTCCATTGTACATAAGGACCACAACTTTTTTATCCATTTTTCGCTTTCCTGGGATATTTAAGGTGGAAGGAAGTGGAGGTCCTTGTCAACAGAGCAGCCCTAAACTTTGTGGTGCTTGTGTCTTGCTGATTTTCAATTTTCCCACTTTATCCCCCCATGCGTGGAAGTGCCCTATGCTCTCTAAGCTGTGTTTTTTAGATGTTTCAGGACACACCGTACACTTCTCCAGAGTGGCTGTTGGCAATTTACATCCCGCCCATCAGTGTAGCAAGGCTCCCATTTCTCCATGGCCTGTCCTGCATTTCTGGTTTTGACACTTTTTTCAGCATGGCCCTTTTGACCGATGGGAAGCGAGACTTCTTTGTAGCGCTGATTTGCCTTTCCAGGTTGCTTGGTTGGCCAAAAAGGGCGTATGCGTTTTTTCCTGAATGTATTCAGGAAAAAACGCATACGCCCTTTTTGGCCAAGGGCATCATTGTCAACGTTTTGCCGCTTTTCATGTGCTTTAAAGGCGATTCGAATCTACCTCCTGAAATCTGTTTCCTGCAATTCTGCCTTGATTTCAAATCCTCTTCTTTGCCTTCCCTCAATATATTTGTGGACGAGAGTTATCATTTATAACTCTGCAGGTTTGTGAATTGCAGTGCCCTGAAGCTCCATTTTACAAGTCGGTTTTTTGGGAGCCGGCCGCAAAAGCGCAGGATGGCTTCAGGCCCTGTTCTGGTTCAGGGGGGCAGGCTGAGCCTGTGGTTAATTCTTCTTCCTGATGGGAAAATAGAGTGACCTGTGCCTCTCCCAACACCAAGAGCTAGTCTCTCATTGGTTCCCCGTCTTCCCGTTCATCCTCAGGACAAATTGCAACCTGTACGGAACAGGAGGTTAAAGGTGCTGATGCTCCAAGTAGGGAGATTGCTAGTAAAGTGGCTGGAATGGCGAACCCGAGCACAAGGAGATGAGAAATGAGGTGCGTTTTAGAAACCTTTCCCCATCACACGGTGTACCATCTTCTGGGTTTCTCATGCATGTTTTCGATGTAGGAAGATGCCCTTGAACCTGGAGATTTGGGACCCATGCGATGGGTAGCACGCAGTATTACTTTAAAGGGTCTGCGTTTGCTCACCCAACCTCACCAAACCTCTCAGCCCCAAGAGTGTCCACCCTTATGTCTCATCCAGCTGTGGGTCTAGATATGGTCAATCCAGGTTGCATCACAGCCCCTGAACGAATTGTGTAAGAATTTCTCTCTCTTTCACTGTCTTTGTTTCCTGGGTTTTTAAAAGTAATTTATTTTTATAATGGGGTTTAGCTGCTTTTTACGGCTGTCTTTTTGCCGCTTTACACCCACTTGACACACTAACAGAGAGATATCAATACATAGGTTTTAAGATTATTACTAGTCAGTTATATTCTTGTGCGGTGAATCGGGCGTGTTGAGTCCAGTTCTCTGAGCAAGGAGTAGGTCTTGTCTATTACATATTGGGTTTATGGAACGGTATCTGAGCTAATTTGAAACTCTTGTTTTATGTATCACCCCACCTCACCTTTCCCGTTAAGCAGCCATAGTGTATTTTCTGCATGTGTGACTCTGTTCTGTTTTGTAATTCAGTTCAAGTGTAACAGTTTTTACATTCCCTCTATAAGTGACACCTTATGAGAATTGTCCTTTTCTGTGTGACTTATTTCAATTAGAATCGTCATACCTAAATCCACTCATCATGCTGCTACTAGCCTTATGACATTGATTTCATGGCTGAGTGATATTCCACTGTACATACGGACCACAACTTTTTTATCCATTTTTCGCTTTCCTGGGATATTTAAGGTGGAATGAAGTGGAGGTCCTTGTCAACAGAGCAGCCCTAAACTTTGGGGTTCTTGTGTCTTGCTGATTTTTAATTTTCCCACTTTATACCCCCATGCGTGGAAGTGCCCTATGCTCTCTAACCTGTGTTTTTTAGATGTTTCAGAACACACCGTACACTTCTCCAGAGTGGCTGTTGGCAATTTACATCCCGCCCATCAGTGTAGCAAGGCTCCCATTTCTCCATGGCCTGTCCTGCATTTCTGGTTTTGACACTTTTTTCAGCATGGCCCTTTTGACCGATGGGAAGCGAGACTTCTTTGTAGCTCTGATTTGCCTTTCCAGGTTGCTTGGTTGGCCAAAAAGGGCGTATGCGTTTTTTCCTGAATATATTCAGGAAAAAACGCATACGCCCTTTTTGGCCAAGGGCATCATTGTCAACGTTTTGCTGCTTTTCATGTGCTTTAAAGGCGATTCGAATCTACCTCCTGAAATCTGTTTCCTGCAATTCTGCCTTGATTTCAAATCCTCTTCTTTGCCTTCCCTCAATATATTTGTGGACGAGAGTTATCATTTATAACTGTGCAGGTTTGTGAATTGCAGTGCCCTGAAGCTCCATTTTAAAACTCGCTTTTTTGGGAGGTGGCCGCAAAAGCGCAGGATGGCTTCAGGCCCTTTTCTGGTTCTGGGGTGCAGGCTGAGCCTGTGGTTAATTCTTTTTCCTGATGGGAAAATAGAGTGACCTGTGCCTGTCCCAACACCAAGAGCTAATCTCTCATTGGTTCCCCGTCTTCCCGTTCATCCTCAGGACAAATTGCAACCTGTATGGAACAGGAGGTTAAAGGTGCTGATGCTCCAAGTAGGGAGATTGCTAGTAAAGTGGCTGGAATGGCGAACCCGAGCACAAGGAGATGAGAAATGAGGTGCGTTTTAGAAACCTTTCCCCATCACACGGTGTACCATCTTCTGGGTTTCTCATGCATGTTTTCGATGTAGGAAGATGCCCTTGAACCTGGAGATTTGGGACCCATGCGATGGGTAGCACGCAGTATTACTTTAAAGGGTCTGCGTTTGCTCACCCAACCTCACCAAACCTCTCAGCCCCAAGAGTGTCCACCCTTATGTCTCATCCAGCTGTGGGTCTAGATATGGTCAATCCAGGTTGCATCACAGCCCCTGAACGAATTGTGTAAGAATTTCTCTCTCTTTCCCTGCCTTTGTTTCCTGGGTTTTTAAAAGTAATTTATTTTTATAATGGGGTTTAGCTGCTTTTCACGGCTGTGTTTATGCCGCTTTACACCCACTTGACACACTAACAGAGAGATATCAATACATAGGTTTTAAGATTATTACTAGTCAGTTATATTCTTGTGCGGTGAATCGGGCGTGTTGAGTCCAGTTCTCTGAGCAAGGAGTAGGTCTTGTCTATTACATATTGGGTTTATGGAACGGTATCTGAGCTAATTTGAAACTCTTTTTTTATGTATCACCCCACCTCACCTTTCCCGTTAAGCAGCCATAGTGTATTTTCTGCATGTGTGACTCTGTTCTGTTTTGTAATTCAGTTCAAGTGTAACGGTTTTTACATTCCCTCTATAAGTGACACCTTATGAGAAGTGTCCTTTTCTGTGTGACTTATTTCACTTAGAATCGTCATACCTAAATCCACTCATCATGATGCTACTAGCCTTATGACATTGATTTCATGGCTGAGTGATATTCCACTGTACATAAGGACCACAACTTTTTTATCCATTTTTCGCTTTCCTGGGAAATTTAAGGTGGAATGAAGTGGAGGTCCTTGTCAACAGAGCAGCCCTAAACTTTGGGGTTCTTGTGTCTTGCTGATTTTTAATTTTCCCACTTTATCCCCCCATGCGTGGAAGTGCCCTATGCTCTCTAAGCTGTGTTTTTTAGATGTTTCAGAACACACCGTACACTTCTCCAGAGTGGCTGTTGGCAATTTACATCCCGCCCATCAGTGTAGCAAGGCTCCCATTTCTCCATGGCCTGTCCTGCATTTTTGGTTTTGACACTTTTTTCAGCATGGCCCTTTTGACCGATGGGAAGCGAGACTTCTTTGTAGCGCTGATTTGCCTTTCCAGGTTGCTTGGTTGGCCAAAAAGGGCGTATGCGTTTTTTCCTGAATATATTAGGAAAAAACGCATACGCCCTTTTTGGCCAAGGGCATCATTGTCAACGTTTTGCTGCTTTTCATGTGCTTTAAAGGCGATTCGAATCTACCTCCTGAAATCTGTTTCCTGCAATTCTGCCTTGATTTCAAATCCTCTTCTTTGCCTTCCCTCAATATATTTGTGGATGAGAGTTATCATTTATAACTGTGCAGGTTTGTGAATTGCAGTGCCCTGAAGCTCCATTTTACAACTCGCTTTTTTGGGAGGTGGCCTCAAAAGCGCAGGATGGCTTCAGGCCCTTTTCTGGTTCCGGTGTGCAGGCTGAGCCTGTGGTTAATTCTTTTTCCTGATGGGAAAATAGAGTGACCTGTGCCTGTCCCAACACCAAGAGCTAATCTCTCATTGGTTCCCTGTCTTCCCGTTCTTCCTCAGGACAAATTGCAACCTGTATGGAACAGGAGGTTAAAGGTGCTGATGCTCCAAGGAGGGAGATTGCTAGTAAAGTGGCTGGAATGGCGAACCCGAGCACAAGGAGATGAGAAATGAGGTGCGTTTTAGAAACCTTTCCCCATCACACGGTGTACCATCTTCTGGGTTTCTCATGCATGTTTTCGATGTAGGAAGATGCCCTTGAACCTGGAGATTTGGGACCCATGCGATGGGTAGCACGCAGTATTACTTTAAAGGGTCTGCGTTTGCTCACCCAACCTCACCAAACCTCTCAGCCCCAAGAGTGTCCACCCTTATGTCTCATCCAGCTGTGGGTCTAGATATGGTCAATCCAGGTTGCATCACAGCCCCTGAACGAATTGTGTAAGAATTTCTCTCTCTTTCCCTGTCTTTGTTTCATGGGTTTTTAAAAGTAATTTATTTTTATAATGGGGTTTAGCTGCTTTTCACGGCTGTGTTTAGGCCGCTTTACACCCACTTGACCCACTAACAGAGAGATATCAATACATAGGTTTTAAGATTATTACTAGTCAGATATATTCTTGTGCGGTGAATTGGGCGTGTTGAGTCCAGTTGTCTGAGCAAGGAGTAGGTCTTGTCTGTTACATATTGGGTTTATGGAACGGTATCTGAGCTAATTTGAAACTCTTGTTTTATGTATCACCCCACCTCACCTTTCCCGTTAAGCAGCCATAGTGTGTTTTCTGCTTGTGTGACTCTGTTCTGTTTTGTAATTCAGTTCAAGTGTAACGGTTTTTACATTCCCTCTATAAGTGACACCTTATGAGAAGTGTCCTTTTCTGTGTGACTTATTTCACTTAGAATCGTCTTACCTAAATCCACTCATCATGCTGCTACTAGCCTTATGACATTGATTTCATGGCTGAGTGATATTCCATTGTACATAAGGACCACAACTTTTTTATCCATTTTTCGCTTTCCTGGGATATTTAAGGTGGAAGGAAGTGGAGGTCCTTGTCAACAGAGCAGCCCTAAACTTTGTGGTGCTTGTGTCTTGCTGATTTTCAATTTTCCCACTTTATCCCCCCATGCGTGGAAGTGCCCTATGCTCTCTAAGCTGTGTTTTTTAGATGTTTCAGGACACACCGTACACTTCTCCAGAGTGGCTGTTGGCAATTTACATCCCGCCCATCAGTGTAGCAAGGCTCCCATTTCTCCATGGCCTGTCCTGCATTTCTGGTTTTGACACTTTTTTCAGCATGGCCCTTTTGACCGATGGGAAGCGAGACTTCTTTGTAGCGCTGATTTGCCTTTCCAGGTTGCTTGGTTGGCCAAAAAGGGCGTATGCGTTTTTTCCTGAATGTATTCAGGAAAAAACGCATACGCCCTTTTTGGCCAAGGGCATCATTGTCAACGTTTTGCCGCTTTTCATGTGCTTTAAAGGCGATTCGAATCTACCTCCTGAAATCTGTTTCCTGCAATTCTGCCTTGATTTCAAATCCTCTTCTTTGCCTTCCCTCAATATATTTGTGGACGAGAGTTATCATTTATAACTCTGCAGGTTTGTGAATTGCAGTGCCCTGAAGCTCCATTTTACAAGTCGGTTTTTTGGGAGCTGGCCGCAAAAGGGCAGGATGGCTTCAGGCCCTGTTCTGGTTCAGGGGGGCAGGCTGAGCCTGTGGTTAATTCTTCTTCCTGATGGGAAAATAGAGTGACCTGTGCCTCTCCCAACACCAAGAGCTAGTCTCTCATTGGTTCCCCGTCTTCCCGTTCATCCTCAGGACAAATTGCAACCTGTACGGAACAGGAGGTTAAAGGTGCTGATGCTCCAAGTAGGGAGATTGCTAGTAAAGTGGCTGGAATGGCGAACCCGAGCACAAGGAGATGAGAAATGAGGTGCGTTTTAGAAACCTTTCCCCATCACACGGTGTACCATCTTCTGGGTTTCTCATGCATGTTTTCGATGTAGGAAGATGCCCTTGAACCTGGAGATTTGGGACCCATGCGATGGGTAGCACGCAGTATTACTTTAAAGGGTCTGCGTTTGCTCACCCAACCTCACCAAACCTCTCAGCCCCAAGAGTGTCCACCCTTATGTCTCATCCAGCTGTGGGTCTAGATATGGTCAATCCAGGTTGCATCACAGCCCCTGAACGAATTGTGTAAGAATTTCTCTCTCTTTCACTGTCTTTGTTTCCTGGGTTTTTAAAAGTAATTTATTTTTATAATGGGGTTTAGCTGCTTTTTACGGCTGTCTTTTTGCCGCTTTACACCCACTTGACACACTAACAGAGAGATATCAATACATAGGTTTTAAGATTATTACTAGTCAGTTATATTCTTGTGCGGTGAATCGGGCGTGTTGAGTCCAGTTCTCTGAGCAAGGAGTAGGTCTTGTCTATTACATATTGGGTTTATGGAACGGTATCTGAGCTAATTTGAAACTCTTGTTTTATGTATCACCCCACCTCACCTTTCCCGTTAAGCAGCCATAGTGTATTTTCTGCATGTGTGACTCTGTTCTGTTTTGTAATTCAGTTCAAGTGTAACAGTTTTTACATTCCCTCTATAAGTGACACCTTATGAGAATTGTCCTTTTCTGTGTGACTTATTTCAATTAGAATCGTCATACCTAAATCCACTCATCATGCTGCTACTAGCCTTATGACATTGATTTCATGGCTGAGTGATATTCCACTGTACATACGGACCACAACTTTTTTATCCATTTTTCGCTTTCCTGGGATATTTAAGGTGGAATGAAGTGGAGGTCCTTGTCAACAGAGCAGCCCTAAACTTTGGGGTTCTTGTGTCTTGCTGATTTTTAATTTTCCCACTTTATACCCCCATGCGTGGAAGTGCCCTATGCTCTCTAACCTGTGTTTTTTAGATGTTTCAGAACACACCGTACACTTCTCCAGAGTGGCTGTTGGCAATTTACATCCCGCCCATCAGTGTAGCAAGGCTCCCATTTCTCCATGGCCTGTCCTGCATTTCTGGTTTTGACACTTTTTTCAGCATGGCCCTTTTGACCGATGGGAAGCGAGACTTCTTTGTAGCTCTGATTTGCCTTTCCAGGTTGCTTGGTTGGCCAAAAAGGGCGTATGCGTTTTTTCCTGAATATATTCAGGAAAAAACGCATACGCCCTTTTTGGCCAAGGGCATCATTGTCAACGTTTTGCTGCTTTTCATGTGCTTTAAAGGCGATTCGAATCTACCTCCTGAAATCTGTTTCCTGCAATTCTGCCTTGATTTCAAATCCTCTTCTTTGCCTTCCCTCAATATATTTGTGGACGAGAGTTATCATTTATAACTGTGCAGGTTTGTGAATTGCAGTGCCCTGAAGCTCCATTTTAAAACTCGCTTTTTTGGGAGGTGGCCGCAAAAGCGCAGGATGGCTTCAGGCCCTTTTCTGGTTCTGGGGTGCAGGCTGAGCCTGTGGTTAATTCTTTTTCCTGATGGGAAAATAGAGTGACCTGTGCCTGTCCCAACACCAAGAGCTAATCTCTCATTGGTTCCCCGTCTTCCCGTTCATCCTCAGGACAAATTGCAACCTGTATGGAACAGGAGGTTAAAGGTGCTGATGCTCCAAGTAGGGAGATTGCTAGTAAAGTGGCTGGAATGGCGAACCCGAGCACAAGGAGATGAGAAATGAGGTGCGTTTTAGAAACCTTTCCCCATCACACGGTGTACCATCTTCTGGATTTCTCATGCATGTTTTCGATGTAGGAAGATGCCCTTGAACCTGGAGATTTGGGACCCATGCGATGGGTAGCACGCAGTATTACTTTAAAGGGTCTGCGTTTGCTCACCCAACCTCACCAAACCTCTCAGCCCCAAGAGTGTCCACCCTTATGTCTCATCCAGCTGTGGGTCTAGATATGGTCAATCCAGGTTGCATCACAGCCCCTGAACGAATTGTGTAAGAATTTCTCTCTCTTTCCCTGCCTTTGTTTCCTGGGTTTTTAAAAGTAATTTATTTTTATAATGGGGTTTAGCTGCTTTTCACGGCTGTGTTTATGCCGCTTTACACCCACTTGACACACTAACAGAGAGATATCAATACATAGGTTTTAAGATTATTACTAGTCAGTTATATTCTTGTGCGGTGAATCGGGCGTGTTGAGTCCAGTTCTCTGAGCAAGGAGTAGGTCTTGTCTATTACATATTGGGTTTATGGAACGGTATCTGAGCTAATTTGAAACTCTTTTTTTATGTATCACCCCACCTCACCTTTCCCGTTAAGCAGCCATAGTGTATTTTCTGCATGTGTGACTCTGTTCTGTTTTGTAATTCAGTTCAAGTGTAACGGTTTTTACATTCCCTCTATAAGTGACACCTTATGAGAAGTGTCCTTTTCTGTGTGACTTATTTCACTTAGAATCGTCATACCTAAATCCACTCATCATGATGCTACTAGCCTTATGACATTGATTTCATGGCTGAGTGATATTCCACTGTACATAAGGACCACAACTTTTTTATCCATTTTTCGCTTTCCTGGGAAATTTAAGGTGGAATGAAGTGGAGGTCCTTGTCAACAGAGCAGCCCTAAACTTTGGGGTTCTTGTGTCTTGCTGATTTTTAATTTTCCCACTTTATACCCCCATGCGTGGAAGTGCCCTATGCTCTCTAAGCTGTGTTTTTTAGATGTTTCAGAACACACCGTACACTTCTCCAGAGTGGCTGTTGGCAATTTACATCCCGCCCATCAGTGTAGCAAGGCTCCCATTTCTCCATGGCCTGTCCTGCATTTTTGGTTTTGACACTTTTTTCAGCATGGCCCTTTTAACCGATGGGAAGCGAGACTTCTTTGTAGCGCTGATTTGCCTTTCCAGGTTGCTTGGTTGGCCAAAAAGGGCGTATGCGTTTTTTCCTGAATATATTCAGGAAAAAACGCATACGCCCTTTTTGGCCAAGGGCATCATTGTCAACGTTTTGCTGCTTTTCATGTGCTTTAAAGGCGATTCGAATCTACCTCCTGAAATCTGTTTCCTGCAATTCTGCCTTGATTTCAAATCCTCTTCTTTGCCTTCCCTCAATATATTTGTGGATGAGAGTTATCATTTATAACTGTGCAGGTTTGTGAATTGCAGTGCCCTGAAGCTCCATTTTACAACTCGCTTTTTTGGGAGGTGGCCTCAAAAGCGCAGGATGGCTTCAGGCCCTTTTCTGGTTCCGGTGTGCAGGCTGAGCCTGTGGTTAATTCTTTTTCCTGATGGGAAAATAGAGTGACCTGTGTGTGTCCCAACACCAAGAGCTAATCTCTCATTGGTTCCCTGTCTTCCCGTTCATCCTCAGGACAAATTGCAACCTGTATGGAACAGGAGGTTAAAGGTGCTGATGCTCCAAGGAGGGAGATTGCTAGTAAAGTGGCTGGAATGGCGAACCCGAGCACAAGGAGATGAGAAATGAGGTGCGTTTTAGAAACCTTTCCCCATCACACGGTGTACCATCTTCTGGGTTTCTCATGCATGTTTTCGATGTAGGAAGATGCCCTTGAACCTGGAGATTTGGGACCCATGCGATGGGTAGCACGCAGTATTACTTTAAAGGGTCTGCGTTTGCTCACCCAACCTCACCAAACCTCTCAGCCCCAAGAGTGTCCACCCTTATGTCTCATCCAGCTGTGGGTCTAGATATGGTCAATCCAGGTTGCATCAGAGCCCCTGAACGTATTGTGTAAGTATTTCTCTCTCTTTCCCTGTCTTTGTTTCATGGGTTTTTAAAAGTAATTTATTTTTATAATGGGGTTTAGCTGCTTTTCACGGCTGTGTTTATGCCGCTTTACACCCACTTGACAAACTAACAGAGAGATATCAATACATAGGTTTTAAGATTATTACTAGTCAGATATATTCTTGTGCGGTGAATCGGGCGTGTTGAGTCCAGTTCTCTGAGCAAGGAGTAGGTCTTGTCTATTACATATTGGGTTTATGGAACGGTATCTGAGCTAATTTGAAACTCTTGTTTTATGTATCACCCCACCTCACCTTTCCCGTTAAGCAGCCATAGTGTATTTTCTGCATGTGTGACTCTGTTCTGTTTTGTAATTCAGTTCAAGTGTAACAGTTTTTACATTCCCTCTATAAGTGACACCTTATGAGAATTGTCCTTTTCTGTGTGACTTATTTCACTTAGAATCGTCATACCTAAATCCACTCATCATGCTGCTACTAGCCTTAAGACATTGATTTCATGGCTGAGTGATATTCCACTGTACATAAGGACCACAACTTTTTTATCCATTTTTCGCTTTCCTGGGATATTTAAGGTGGAATGAAGTGGAGGTCCTTGTCAACAGAGCAGCCCTAAACTTTGGGGTTCTTGTGTCTTGCTGATTTTTAATTTTCCCACTTTATACCCCCATGCGTGGAAGTGCCCTATGCTCTCTAAGCTGTGTTTTTTAGATGTTTCAGAACACACCATACACTTCTCCAGAGTGGCTGTTGGCAATTTACATCCCGCCCATCAGTGTAGCAAGGCTCCCATTTCTCCATGGCCTGTCCTGCATTTCTGGTTTTGACACTTTTTTCAGCATGGCCCTTTTGACCGATGGGAAGCGAGACTTCTTTGTAGCGCTGATTTGCCTTTCCAGGTTGCTTGGTTGGCCAAAAAGGGCGTATGCGTTTTTTCCTGAATATATTCAGGAAAAAACGCATACGCCCTTTTTGGCCAAGGGCATCATTGTCAACGTTTTGCTGCTTTTCATGTGCTTTAAAGGCGATTCGAATCTACCTCCTGAAATCTGTTTCCTGCAATTCTGCCTTGATTTCAAATCCTCTTCTTTGCCTTCCCTCAATATATTTGTGGATGAGAGTTATCATTTATAACTGTGCAGGTTTGTGAATTGCAGTGCCCTGAAGCTCCATTTTACAACTCGCTTTTTTGGGAGGTGGCCGCAAAAGCGCAGGATGGCTTCAGGCCCTTTTCTGGTTCCGGTGTGCAGGCTGAGCCTGTGGTTAATTCTTTTTCCTGATGGGAAAATAGAGTGACCTGTGCCTGTCCCAACACCAAGAGCTAATCTCTCATTGGTTCCCTGTCTTCCCGTTCATCCTCAGGACAAATTGCAACCTGTATGGAACAGGAGGTTAAAGGTGCTGATGCTCCAAGGAGGGAGATTCCTAGTAAAGTGGCTGGAATGGCGAACCCGAGCACAAGGAGATGAGAAATGAGGTGCGTTTTAGAAACCTTTCCCCATCACACGGTGTACCATCTTCTGGGTTTCTCATGCATGTTTTCGATGTAGGAAGATGCCCTTGAACCTGGAGATTTGGGACCCATGCGATGGGTAGCACGCAGTATTACTTTAAAGGGTCTGCATTTGCTCACCCAACCTCACCAAACCTCTCAGCCCCAAGAGTGTCCACCCTTATGTCTCATCCAGCTGTGGGTCTAGATATGGTCAATCCAGGTTGCATCACAGCCCCTGAACGAATTGTGTAAGAATTTCTCTCTCTTTCACTGTCTTTGTTTCATGGGTTTTTAAAAGTAATTTATTTTTATAATGGGGTTTAGCTGCTTTTCACGGCTGTGTTTATGCCGCTTTACACCCACTTGACACACTAACAGAGAGATATCAATACATAGGTTTTAAGATTATTACTAGTCAGATATATTCTTGTGCGGTGAATCGGGCGTGTTGAGTCCAGTTCTCTGAGCAAGGAGTAGGTCTTGTCTATTACATATTGGGTTTATGGAACGGTATCTGAGCTAATTTGAAACTCTTGTTTTATGTATCACCCCACCTCACCTTTCCCGTTAAGCAGCCATAGTGTGTTTTCTGCATGTGTGACTCTGTTCTGTTTTGTAATTCAGTTCAAGTGTAACGGCTTTTACATTCCCTCTATAAGTGACACCTTATGAGAAGTGTCCTTTTCTGTGTGACTTATTTCACTTAGAATCGTCGTACCTAAATCCACTCATCATGCCGCTACTAGCCTTATGACATTGATTTCATGGCTGAGTGATATTCCATTGTACATAAGGACCACAACTTTTTTATCCATTTTTCGCTTTCCTGGGATATTTAAGGTGGAAGGAAGTGGAGGTCCTTGTCAACAGAGCAGCCCTAAACTTTGGGGTGCTTGTGTCTTGCTGATTTTCAATTTTCCCACTTTATCCCTCCATGCGTGGAAGTGCCCTATGCTCTCTAAGCTGTGTTTTTTAGATGTTTCAGGACACACCGTACACTTCTCCAGAGTGGCTGTTGGCAATGTACATCCCGCCCATCAGTGTAGCAAGGCTCCCATTTCTCCATGGCCTGTCCTGCATTTCTGGTTTTGACACTTTTTTCAGCATGGCCCTTTTGACCGATGGGAAGCGAGACTTCTTTGTAGCGCTGATTTGCCTTTCCAGGTTGCTTGGTTGGCCAAAAAGGGCGTATGCGTTTTTTCCTGAATATATTCAGGAAAAAACGCATACGACCTTTTTGGCCAAGGGCATCATTGTCAACGTTTTGCCGCTTTTCATGTGCTTTAAAGGCGATTCGAATCTACCTCCTGAAATCTGTTTCCTGCAATTCTGCCTTGATTTCAAATCCTCTTCTTTGCCTTCCCTCAATATATTTGTGGACGAGAGTTATCATTTATAACTCTGCAGGTTTGTGAATTGCAGTGCCTTGAAGCCCCATTTTACAACTCGCTTTTTTGGGAGCTGGCCGCAAAAGCGCAGGATGGCTTCAGGCCCTGTTCTGGTTCCGGTGTGCAGGCTGAGCCTGTGGTTAATTCTTTTTCCTGATGGGAAAATAGAGTGACCTGTGCCTGTCCCAACACCAAGAGCTAATCTCTCATTGGTTCCCTGTCTTCCCGTTCATCCTCAGGACAAATTGCAACCTGTATGGAACAGGAGGTTAAAGGTGCTGATGCTCCAAGGAGGGAGATTGCTAGTAAAGTGGCTGGAATGGCGAACCCGAGCACAAGGAGATGAGAAATGAGGTGCGTTTTAGAAACCTTTCCCCATCACATGGTGTACCATCTTCTGGGTTTCTCATGCATGTTTTCGATGTAGGAAGATGCCCTTGAACCTGGAGATTTGGGACCCATGCGATGGGTAGCACGCAGTATTACCTTAAAGGGTCTGCGTTTGCTCACCCAACCTCACCAAACCTCTCAGCCCCAAGAGTGTCCACCCTTATGTCTCATCCAGCTGTGGGTCTAGATATGGTCAATCCAGGTTGCATCACAGCCCCTGAACGAATTGTGTAAGAATTTCTCTCTCTTTCACTGTCTTTGTTTCATGGGTTTTTAAAAGTAATTTATTTTTATAATGGGGTTTAGCTGCTTTTCACGGCTGTGTTTATGCCGCTTTACACCCACTTGACACACTAACAGAGAGATATCAATACATAGGTTTTAAGATTATTACTAGTCAGATATATTCTTGTGCGGTGAATCGGGCGTGTTGAGTCCAGTTCTCTGAGCAAGGAGTAGGTCTTGTCTATTACATATTGGGTTTATGGAACGGTATCTGAGCTAATTTGAAACTCTTGTTTTATGTATCACCCCACCTCACCTTTCCCGTTAAGCAGCCATAGTGTGTTTTCTGCATGTGTGACTCTGTTCTGTATTGTAAGTCAGTTCAAGTGTAACGGTTTTTACATTCCCTCTATAAGTGACACCTTATGAGAAGTGTCCTTTTCTGTGTGACTTATTTCACTTAGAATCGTCTTACCTAAATCCACTCATCATGCTGCTACTAGCCTTATGACATTGATTTCATGGCTGAGTGATATTCCATTGTACATAAGGACCACAACTTCTTTATCCATTTTTCGCTTTCCTGGGATATTTAAGGTGGAATGAAGTGGAGGTCCTTGTCAACAGAGCAGCTCTAAACTTTGGGGTGCTTGTGTCTTGCTGATTTTCAATTTTCCCACTTTATCCCCCCATGCGTGGAAGTGCCCTATGCTCTCTAAGCTGTGTTTTTTAGATGTTTCAGGACACACCGTACACTTCTCCAGAGTGGCTGTTGGCAATTTACATCCCGCCCATCAGTGTAGCAAGGCTCCCATTTCTCCATGGCCTGTCCTGCATTTCTGGTTTTGACACTTTTTTCAGCATGGCCCTTTTGACCGATGGGAAGCGAGACTTCTTTGTAGCGCTGATTTGCCTTTCCAGGTTGCTTGGTTGGCCAAAAAGGGCGTATGCGTTTTTTCCTGAATATATTCAGGAAAAAACGCATACGCCCTTTTTGGCCAAGGGCATCATTGTCAACGTTTTGCCGCTTTTCATGTGCTTTAAAGGCAATTCGAATCTACCTCCTGAAATCTGTTTCCTGCAATTCTGCCTTGATTTCAAATCCTCTTCTTTGCCTTCCCTCAATATATTTGTGGACGAGAGTTATCATTTATAACTCTGCAGGTTTGTGAATTGCAGTGCCCTGAAGCTCCATTTTACAAGTCGCTTTTTTGGGAGCCGGCCGCAAAAGCGCAGGATGGCTTCAGGCCCTGTTCTGGTTCAGGGGGGCAGGCTGAGCCTGTGGTTAATTCTTCTTCCTGATGGGAAAATAGAGTGACCTGTGCCTCTCCCAACACCAAGAGCTAGTCTCTCATTGGTTCCCCGTCTTCCCGTTCATCCTCAGGACAAATTGCAACCTGTACGGAACAGGAGGTTAAAGGTGCTGATGCTCCAAGTAGGGAGATTGCTAGTAAAGTGGCTGGAATGGCGAACCCGAGCACAAGGAGATGAGAAATGAGGTGCGTTTTAGAAACCTTTCCCCATCACACGGTGTACCATCTTCTGGGTTTCTCATGCATGTTTTCGATGTAGGAAGATGCCCTTGAACCTGGAGATTTGGGACCCATGCGATGGGTAGCACGCAGTATTACTTTAAAGGGTCTGCGTTTGCTCACCCAACCTCACCAAACCTCTCAGCCCCAAGAGTGTCCACCCTTATGTCTCATCCAGCTGTGGGTCTAGATATGGTCAATCCAGGTTGCATCACAGCCCCTGAACGAATTGTGTAAGAATTTCTCTCTCTTTCACTGTCTTTGTTTCCTGGGTTTTTAAAAGTAATTTATTTTTATAATGGGGTTTAGCTGCTTTTTACGGCTGTCTTTTTGCCGCTTTACACCCACTTGACACACTAACAGAGAGATATCAATACATAGGTTTTAAGATTATTACTAGTCAGTTATATTCTTGTGCGGTGAATCGGGCGTGTTGAGTCCAGTTCTCTGAGCAAGGAGTAGGTCTTGTCTATTACATATTGGGTTTATGGAACGGTATCTGAGCTAATTTGAAACTCTTGTTTTATGTATCACCCCACCTCACCTTTCCCGTTAAGCAGCCATAGTGTATTTTCTGCATGTGTGACTCTGTTCTGTTTTGTAATTCAGTTCAAGTGTAACAGTTTTTACATTCCCTCTATAAGTGACACCTTATGAGAATTGTCCTTTTCTGTGTGACTTATTTCAATTAGAATCGTCATACCTAAATCCACTCATCATGCTGCTACTAGCCTTATGACATTGATTTCATGGCTGAGTGATATTCCACTGTACATAAGGACCACAACTTTTTTATCCATTTTTCGCTTTCCTGGGATATTTAAGGTGGAATGAAGTGGAGGTCCTTGTCAACAGAGCAGCCCTAAACTTTGGGGTTCTTGTGTCTTGCTGATTTTTAATTTTCCCACTTTATACCCCCATGCGTGGAAGTGCCCTATGCTCTCTAACCTGTGTTTTTTAGATGTTTCAGAACACACCGTACACTTCTCCAGAGTGGCTGTTGGCAATTTACATCCCGCCCATCAGTGTAGCAAGGCTCCCATTTCTCCATGGCCTGTCCTGCATTTCTGGTTTTGACACTTTTTTCAGCATGGCCCTTTTGACCGATGGGAAGCGAGACTTCTTTGTAGCTCTGATTTGCCTTTCCAGGTTGCTTTGTTGGCCAAAAAGGGCGTATGCGTTTTTTCCTGAATATATTCAGGAAAAAACGCATACGCCCTTTTTGGCCAAGGGCATCATTGTCAACGTTTTGCTGCTTTTCATGTGCTTTAAAGGCGATTCGAATCTACCTCCTGAAATCTGTTTCCTGCAATTCTGCCTTGATTTCAAATCCTCTTCTTTGCCTTCCCTCAATATATTTGTGGACGAGAGTTATCATTTATAACTGTGCAGGTTTGTGAATTGCAGTGCCCTGAAGCTCCATTTTACAACTCGCTTTTTTGGGAGGTGGCCGCAAAAGCGCAGGATGGCTTCAGGCCCTTTTCTGGTTCTGGGGTGCAGGCTGAGCCTGTGGTTAATTCTTTTTCCTGATGGGAAAATAGAGTGACCTGTGCCTGTCCCAACACCAAGAGCTAATCTCTCATTGGTTCCCCGTCTTCCCGTTCATCCTCAGGACAAATTGCAACCTGTATGGAACAGGAGGTTAAAGGTGCTGATGCTCCAAGTAGGGAGATTGCTAGTAAAGTGGCTGGAATGGCGAACCCGAGCACAAGGAGATGAGAAATGAGGTGCGTTTTAGAAACCTTTCCCCATCACACGGTGTACCATCTTCTGGGTTTCTCATGCATGTTTTCGATGTAGGAAGATGCCCTTGAACCTGGAGATTTGGGACCCATGCGATGGGTAGCACGCAGTATTACTTTAAAGGGTCTGCGTTTGCTAACCCAACCTCACCAAACCTCTCAGCCCCAAGAGTGTCCACCCTTATGTCTCATCCAGCTGTGGGTCTAGATATGGTCAATCCAGGTTGCATCACAGCCCCTGAACGAATTGTGTAAGAATTTCTCTCTCTTTCCCTGTCTTTGTTTCCTGGGTTTTTAAAAGTAATTTATTTTTATAATGGGGTTTAGCTGCTTTTCACGGCTGTGTTTATGCCGCTTTACACCCACTTGACACACTAACAGAGAGATATCAATACATAGGTTTTAAGATTATTACTAGTCAGTTATATTCTTGTGCGGTGAATCGGGCGTGTTGAGTCCAGTTCTCTGAGCAAGGAGTAGGTCTTGTCTATTACATATTGGGTTTATGGAACGGTATCTGAGCTAATTTGAAACTCTTTTTTTATGTATCACCCCACCTCACCTTTCCCGTTAAGCAGCCATAGTGTATTTTCTGCATGTGTGACTCTGTTCTGTTTTGTAATTCAGTTCAAGTGTAACGGTTTTTACATTCCCTCTATAAGTGACACCTTATGAGAAGTGTCCTTTTCTGTGTGACTTATTTCACTTAGAATCGTCATACCTAAATCCACTCATCATGATGCTACTAGCCTTATGACATTGATTTCATGGCTGAGTGATATTCCACTGTACATAAGGACCACAACTTTTTTATCCATTTTTCGCTTTCCTGGGAAATTTAAGGTGGAATGAAGTGGAGGTCCTCGTCAACAGAGCAGCCCTAAACTTTGGGGTTCTTGTGTCTTGCTGATTTTTAATTTTCCCACTTTATACCCCCATGCGTGGAAGTGCCCTATGCTCTCTAAGCTGTGTTTTTTAGATGTTTCAGAACACACCGTACACTTCTCCAGAGTGGCTGTTGGCAATTTACATCCCGCCCATCAGTGTAGCAAGGCTCCCATTTCTCCATGGCCTGTCCTGCATTTTTGGTTTTGACACTTTTTTCAGCATGGCCCTTTTGACCGATGGGAAGCGAGACTTCTTTGTAGCGCTGATTTGCCTTTCCAGGTTGCTTGGTTGGCCAAAAAGGGCGTATGCGTTTTTTCCTGAATATATTCAGGAAAAAACGCATACGCCCTTTTTGGCCAAGGGCATCATTGTCAACGTTTTGCTGCTTTTCATATGCTTTAAAGGCGATTCGAATCTACCTCCTGAAATCTGTTTCCTGCAATTCTGCCTTGATTTCAAATCCTCTTCTTTGCCTTCCCTCAATATATTTGTGGATGAGAGTTATCATTTATAACTGTGCAGGTTTGTGAATTGCAGTGCCCTGAAGCTCCATTTTACAACTCGCTTTTTTGGGAGGTGGCCTCAAAAGCGCAGGATGGCTTCAGGCCCTTTTCTGGTTCCGGTGTGCAGGCTGAGCCTGTGGTTAATTCTTTTTCCTGATGGGAAAATAGAGTGACCTGTGCCTGTCCCAACACCAAGAGCTAATCTCTCATTGGTTCCCTGTCTTCCCGTTCTTCCTCAGGACAAATTGCAACCTGTATGGAACAGGAGGTTAAAGGTGCTGATGCTCCAAGGAGGGAGATTGCTAGTAAAGTGGCTGGAATGGCGAACCCGAGCACAAGGAGATGAGAAATGAGGTGCGTTTTAGAAACCTTTCCCCATCACACGGTGTACCATCTTCTGGGTTTCTCATGCATGTTTTCGATGTAGGAAGATGCCCTTGAACCTGGAGATTTGGGACCCATGCGATGGGTAGCACGCAGTATTACTTTAAAGGGTCTGCGTTTGCTCACCCAACCTCACCAAACCTCTCAGCCCCAAGAGTGTCCACCCTTATGTCTCATCCAGCTGTGGGTCTAGATATGGTCAATCCAGGTTGCATCAGAGCCCCTGAACGAATTGTGTAAGTATTTCTCTCTCTTTCCCTGTCTTTGTTTCATGGGTTTTTAAAAGTAATTTATTTTTATAATGGGGTTTAGCTGCTTTTCACGGCTGTGTTTATGCCGCTTTACACCCACTTGACAAACTAACAGAGAGATATCAATACATAGGTTTTAAGATTATTACTAGTCAGATATATTCTTGTGCGGTGAATCGGGCGTGTTGAGTCCAGTTCTCTGAGCAAGGAGTAGGTCTTGTCTATTACATATTGGGTTTATGGAACGGTATCTGAGCTAATTTGAAACTCTTGTTTTATGTATCACCCCACCTCACCTTTCCCGTTAAGCAGCCATAGTGTGTTTTCTGCATGTGTGACTCTGTTCTGTTTTGTAATTCAGTTCAAGTGTAACGGCTTTTACATTCCCTCTATAAGTGACACCTTATGAGAAGTGTCCTTTTCTGTGTGACTTATTTCACTTAGAATCATCGTACCTAAATCCACTCATCATGCCGCTACTAGCCTTATGACATTGATTTCATGGCTGAGTGATATTCCATTGTACATAAGGAACACAACTTTTTTATCCATTTTTCGCTTTCCTGGGATATTTAAGGTGGAAAGAAGTGGAGGTCCTTGTCAACAGAGCAGCCTTAAACTTTGGGGTTCTTGTGTCTTGCTGATTTTTAATTTTCCCACTTTTTCCCCCCATGCGTGGAAGTGCCCTATGCTCTCTAAGCTGTGTTTTTTAGATGTTTCAGGACACACCGTACACTTCTCCAGAGTGGCTGTTGGCAATTTACATCCCGCCCATCAGTGTAGCAAGGCTCCCATTTCTCCATGGCCTGTCCTGCATTTCTGGTTTTGACACTTTTTTCAGCATGGCCCTTTTGACCGATGGGAAGCGAGACTTCTTTGTAGCGCTGATTTGCCTTTCCAGGTTGCTTGGTTGGCCAAAAAGGGCGTATGCGTTTTTTCCTGAATATATTCAGGAAAAAACGCATACGCTCTTTTTGGCCAAGGGCATCATTGTCAACGTTTTGCTGCTTTTCATGTGCTTTAAAGGCGATTCGAATCTACCTCCTGAAATCTGTTTCCTGCAATTCTGCCTTGATTTCAAATCCTCTTCTTTGCCTTCCCTCAATATATTTGTGGACGAGAGTTATCATTTATAACTGTGCAGGTTTGTGAATTGCAGTGCCTTGAAGCCCCATTTTACAACTCGCTTTTTTGGGAGCTGGCCACAAAAGCGCAGGATGGCTTCAGGCCCTGTTCTGTTTCCGGGGGGCAGGCTGAGCCTGTGGTTAATTCTTCTTCCTGATGGGAAAATAGAGTGACCTGTGCCTCTCCCAACACCAAGAGCTAGTCTCTCATTGGTTCCCCGTCTTCCCGTTCTTCCTCAGATCAAATTGCAACCTGTATGGAACAGGAGGTTAAAGGTGCTGATGCTCCAAGTAGGGAGATTGCTAGTAAAGTGGCTGGAATGGCGAACCCGAGCAAAAGGAGATGAAAAATGAGGTGCGTTTTGGAAACCTTTCCCCATCACACGTTGTACCATCTTCTGGGTTTCTCATGCATGTTTTCGATATAGGAAGATGCCCTTGAACCTGGAGATTTGGGACCCATGCGATGGGGAGCACGCAGTATTACTTTAAAGGGTCTGCGTTTGCTCACGCAACCTCACCAAACCTCTCAGCCCCAAGAGTGTCCACCCTTATGTCTCATCAAGCTGTGGGTCTAGATATGGTCAATCCAGGTTGCATCACAGCCCCTGAACGAATTGTGTAAGAATTTCTCTCTCTTTCCCTGTCTTTGTTTCATGGGTTTTTAAAAGTAATTTCTTTTTATAATGGGGTTTAGCTGCTTTTCACGGCTGTGTTTATGCCGCTTTACACCCACTTGACACACTAACAGAGAGATATCAATACATAGGTTTTAAGATTATTACTAGTCAGATATATTCTTGTGTGGTGAATCGGGCGTGTTGAGTCCAGTTCTCTGAGCAAGGAGTAGGTCTTGTCTATTACATATTGGGTTTATGGAACGGTATCTGAGCTAATTTGAAACTCTTGTTTTATGTATCTCCCCACCTCACCTTTCCCGTTAAGCAGCCATAGTGTGTTTTCTGCATGTGTGACTCTGTTCTGTTTTGTAATTCAGTTCAAGTGTAACGGCTTTTACATTCCCTCTATAAGTGACACCTTATGAGAAGTGTCCTTTTCTGTGTGACTTATTTCACTTAGAATCGTCGTACCTAAATCCACTCATCATGCCGCTACTAGCCTTATGACATTGATTTCATGGCTGAGTGATATTCCATTGTACATAAGGACCACAACTTTTTTATCCATTTTTCGCTTTCCTGGGATCTTTAAGGTGGAATGAAGTGGAGGTCCTTGTCAACAGAGCAGCCCTAATCTTTGGGGTTCTTGTGTCTTGCTGATTTTTAATTTTCCCACTTTATACCCCCATGCGTGGGAGTGCCCTATGCTCTCTAAGCTGTGTTTTTTAGATGTTTCAGAACACACCGTACACTTCTCCAGAGTGGCTGTTGGCAATTTACATACCACCCATCTGTGTAGCAAGGCTCCCATTTCTCCATGGCCTGTCCTGCATTTCTGGTTTTGACGCTTTTTTCAGCATGGCCCTTTTGACCGATGGGAAGCGAGACTTCTTTGTAGCGCTGATTTGCCTTTCCAGGTTGCTTGGTTGGCCAAAAAGGGCGTATGCGTTTTTTCCTGAATATATTCAGGAAAAAACGCATACGCCCTTTTTGGCCAAGGGCATCATTGTCAACGTTTTGCTGCTTTTCATGTGCTTTAAAGGCGATTCGAATCTACCTCCTGAAATCTGTTTCCTGCAATTCTGCCTTGATTTCAAATCCTCTTCTTTGCCTTCCCTCAATATATTTGTGGACGAGAGTTATCATTTATAACTCTGCAGGTTTGTGAATTGCAGTTCCCTGAAGCTCCATTTTACAACTCGCTTTTTTGGGAGCTGGCCGCAAAAGCGCAGGATGGCTTCAGGCCCTGTTCTGGTTCCGGGGTGCAGGCTGAGCCTGTGGTTAATTCTTCTTCCTGATGGGAAAATTGAGTGACCTGTGCCTGTCCCAACACCAAGAGCTAATCTCTCATTGGTTCCCCGTCTTCCCGTTCATCCTCAGGACAAATTGCAACCTGTATGGAACAGGAGGTTAAAGGTGCTGATGCTCCAAGTAGGGAGATTGCTAGTAAAGTGGCTGGAATGGCGAACCCGAGCAAAAGGAGATGAGAAATGAGGTGTGTTTTAGAAACCTTTCCCCATCACATGGTGTACCATCTTCTGGGTTTCTCATGCATGTTTTCGATGTAGGAAGATGCCCTTGAACCTGGAGATTTGGGACCCATGCGATGGGTAGCACGCAGTATTAACTTAAAGGGTCTGCGTTTGCTCACCCAACCTCACCAAACCTCTCAGCCCCAAGAGTGTCCACCCTTATGTCTCATCCAGCTGTGGGTCTAGATATGGTCAATCCAGGTTTCATCACAGCCCCTGAACGAATTGTGTAAGAATTTCTCTCTCTTTCACTGTCTTTGTTTCATGGGTTTTTAAAAGTAATTTATTTTTATAATGGGGTTTAGCTGCTTTTCACGGCTGTGTTTATGCCGCTTTACACCCACTTGACACACTAACAGAGAGATATCAATACATAGGTTTTAAGATTATTACTAGTCAGATATATTCTTGTGCGGTGAATCGGGCGTGTTGAGTCCAGTTCTCTGAGCAAGGAGTAGGTCTTGTCTATTACATATTGGGTTTATGGAACGGTATCTGAGCTAATTTGAAACTCTTGTTTTATGTATCACCCCACCTCACCTTTCCCGTTAAGCAGCCATAGTGTGTTTTCTGCACGTGTGACTCTGTTCTGTTTTGTAATTCAGTTCAAGTGTAACGGTTTTTACATTTCCTCTATAAGTGACTCCTTATGAGAAGTGTCCTTTTCTGTGAGACTTATTTCACTTAGAATCGTCGTACCTAAATCCACTCATCATGCCGCTACTAGCCTTATGACATTGATTTCATGGCTGAGTGATATTCCATTGTACATAAGGACCACAACTTTTTTATCCATTTTTCGCTTTCCTGGGGTATTTAAGGTGGAATGAAGTGGAGGTCCTTGTCAACAGAGCAGCCCTAATCTTTGGGGTTCTTGTGTCTTGCTGATTTTTAATTTTCCCACTTTATACCCCCATGCGTGGGAGTGCCCTATGCTCTCTAAGCTGTGTTTTTTAGATGTTTCAGAACACACCGTACACTTCTCCAGAGTGGCTGTTGGCAATTTACATACCACCCATCAGGGTAGCAAGGCTCCCATTTCTCCATGGCCTGTCCTGCATTTCTGGTTTTGACGCTTTTTTCAGCATGGCCCTTTTGACCGATGGGAAGCGAGACTTCTTTGTAGCGCTGATTTGCCTTTCCAGGTTGCTTGGTTGGCCAAAAAGGGCGTATGCGTTTTTTCCTGAATATATTCAGGAAAAAACGCATACGCTCTTTTTGGCTAAGGGCATCATTGTCAACGTTTTGCTGCTTTTCATGTGCTTTAAAGGCGATTCGAATCTACCTCCTGAAATCTGTTTCCTGCAATTCTGCCTTGATTTCAAATCCTCTTCTTTGCCTTCCCTCAATATATTTGTGGACGAGAGTTATCATTTATAACTGTGCAGGTTTTTGAATTGCAGTGCCCTGAAGCTCGATTTTACAACTCGCTTTTTTGGGTGCTGGCCGCAAAAGCGCAGGATGGCTTCAGGCCCTGTTCTGGTTCCGGGGGGCAGGCTGAGCCTGTGGTTAATTCGTCTTCCTGATGGGAAAATAGAGTGACCTGTGCCTGTCCCAACACCAAGAGCTAGTCTCTCATTGGTTCCCCGTCTTCCCGTTCTTCCTCAGGACAAATTGCCACCTGTATGGAACAGGAGGTTAAAGGTGCAGATGCTCCAAGTAGGGAGATTGCTAGTAAAGTGGCTGGAATGGCGAACCCGAGCACAAGGAAATGAGAAATGAGGTGCGTTTTAGAAACCTTTCCCCATCACACGGTGTACCATCTTCTGGGTTTCTCATGCATGTTTACGATGTAGGAAGATGCCCTTGAACCTGGAGATTTGGGACCCATGCGATGGGTAGCACGCAGTATTACTTTAAAGGGTCTGCGTTTGCTCACCCAACCTCACCAAACCTCTCAGCCCCAAGAGTGTCCACCCTTATGTCTCATCCAGCTGTGGGTCTAGATATGGTCAATCCAGGTTGCATCACAGCCCCTGAACGAATTGTGTAAGAATTTCTCTCTCTTTCACTGTCTTTGTTTCATGGGTTTTTAAAAGTAATTTCTTTTTATAATGGGGTTTAGCTGCTTTTCACGGCTGTGTTTATGCCGCTTTACACCCACTTGACACACTAACAGAGAGATATCAATACATAGGTTTTAAGATTATTACTAGTCAGATATATTCTTGTGCGGTGAATCGGGCATGTTGAGTCCAGTTCTCTGAGCAAGGAGTAGGTCTTGTCTATTACATATTGGGTTTATGGAACGGTATCTGAGCTAATTTGAAACTCTTGTTTTATGTATGACCCCACCTCACCTTTCCCGTTAAGCAGCCATAGTGTGTTTTCTGCATGTGTGACTCTGTTCTGTTTTGTAATTCAGTTCATGTGTAACGGCTTTTACATTCCCTCTATAAGTGACACCTTATGAGAAGTGTCCTTTTCTGTGTGACTTATTTCACTTAGAATCGTCGTACCTAAATCCACTCATCATGCCGCTACTAGCCTTATGACATTGATTTCATGGCTGAGTGATATTCCATTGTACATAAGGACCACAACTTTTTTATCCATTTTTCGCTTTCCTGGGATATTTAAGGTGGAAGGAAGTGGAGGTCCTTGTCAACAGAGCAGCCCTAAACTTTGGGGTGCTTGTGTCTTGCTGATTTTCAATTTTCCCACTTTATCCCTCCATGCGTGGAAGTGCCCTATGCTCTCTAAGCTGTGTTTTTTAGATGTTTCAGGACACACCGTACACTTCTCCAGAGTGGCTGTTGGCAATGTACATCCCGCCCATCAGTGTAGCAAGGCTCCCATTTCTCCATGGCCTGTCCTGCATTTCTGGTTTTGACACTTTTTTCAGCATGGCCCTTTTGACCGATGGGAAGCGAGACTTCTTTGTAGCGCTGATTTGCCTTTCCAGGTTGCTTGGTTGGCCAAAAAGGGCGTATGCGTTTTTTCCTGAATATATTCAGGAAAAAACGCATACGCCCTTTTTGGCCAAGGGCATCATTGTCAACGTTTTGCCGCTTTTCATGTGCTTTAAAGGCGATTCGAATCTACCTCCTGAAATCTGTTTCCTGCAATTCTGCCTTGATTTCAAATCCTCTTCTTTGCCTTCCCTCAATATATTTGTGGACGAGAGTTATCATTTATAACTCTGCAGGTTTGTGAATTGCAGTGCCTTGAAGCCCCATTTTACAACTCGCTTTTTTGGGAGCTGGCCGCAAAAGCGCAGGATGGCTTCAGGCCCTGTTCTGGTTCCGGTGTGCAGGCTGAGCCTGTGGTTAATTCTTTTTCCTGATGGGAAAATAGAGTGACCTGTGCCTGTCCCAACACCAAGAGCTAATCTCTCATTGGTTCCCTGTCTTCCCGTTCATCCTCAGGACAAATTGCAACCTGTATGGAACAGGAGGTTAAAGGTGCTGATGCTCCAAGTAGGGAGATTGCTAGTAAAGTGGCTGGAATGGCGAACCCGAGCACAAGGAGATGAGAAATGAGGTGCGTTTTAGAAACCTTTCCCCATCACACGGTGTACCATCTTCTGGGTTTCTCATGCATGTTTTCGATGTAGGAAGATGCCCTTGAACCTGGAGATTTGGGACCCATGCGATGGGTAGCACGCAGTATTACTTTAAAGGGTCTGCGTTTGCTCACTCAACCTCACCGAACCTCTCAGCCCCAAGAGTGTCCACCCTTATGTCTCATCCAGCTGTGGGTCTAGATATGGTCAATCCAGGTTGCATCAGAGCCCCTGAACGAATTGTGTAAGTATTTCTCTCTCTTTCACTGTCTTTGTTTCATGGGTTTTTAAAAGTAATTTATTTTTATAATGGGGTTTAGCTGCTTTTCACGGCTGTGTTTATGCCGCTTTACACCCACTTGACAAACTAACAGAGAGATATCAATACATAGGTTTTAAGATTATTACTAGTCAGATATATTCTTGTGCGGTGAATCGGGCGTGTTGAGTCCAGTTCTCTGAGCAAGGAGTAGGTCTTGTCTATTCCATATTGGGTTTATGGAACGGTATCTGAGCTAATTTGAAACTCTTGTTTTATGTATCACCCCACCTCACCTTTCCCGTTAAGCAGCCATAGTGTGTTTTCTGCATGTGTGACTCTGTTCTGTTTTGTAATTCAGTTCAAGTGTAACGGCTTTTACATTCCCTCTATAAGTGACACCTTATGAGAAGTGTCCTTTTCTGTGTGACTTATTTCACTTAGAATCATCGTACCTAAATCCACTCATCATGCCGCTACTAGCCTTATGACATTGATTTCATGGCTGAGTGATATTCCATTGTACATAAGGAACACAACTTTTTTATCCATTTTTCGCTTTCCTGGGATATTTAAGGTGGAATGAAGTGGAGGTCCTTGTCAACAGAGCAGCCTTAAACTTTGGGGTTCTTGTGTCTTGCTGATTTTTAATTTTCCCACTTTATCCCCCCATGCGTGGAAGTGCCCTATGCTCTCTAAGCTGTGTTTTTTAGATGTTTCAGGACACACCGTACACTTCTCCAGAGTGGCTGTTGGCAATTTACATCCCGCCCATCAGTGTAGCAAGGCTCCCATTTCTCCATGGCCTGTCCTGCATTTCTGGTTTTGGCACTTTTTTCAGCATGGCCCTTTTGACCGATGGGAAGCGAGACTTCTTTGTAGCGCTGATTTGCCTTTCCAGGTTGCTTGGTTGGCCAAAAAGGGCGTATGCGTTTTCTCCTGAATATATTCAGGAAAAAACGCATACGCCCTTTTTGGACAAGGGCATCATTGTCAACGTTTTGCCGCTTTTCATGTGCTTTAAAGGCGATTCGCATCTTCCTCCTGAAATCTGTTTCCTGCAATTCTGCCTTGATTTCAAATCCTCTTCTTTGCCTTCCCTCAATATATTTGTGGACGAGAGTTATCATTTATAACTCTGCAGGTTTGTGAATTGCAGTGCCCTGAAGCTCCATTTTACAAGTCGCTTTTTTGGGAGCCGGCCGCAAAAGCGCAGGATGGCTTCAGGCCCTGTTCTGGTTCCGGGGGGCAGGCTGAGCCTGTGGTTAATTCTTCTTCCTGATGGGAAAATAGAGTGACCTGTGCCTGTCCCAACACCAAGAGCTAGTCTCTCATTGGTTCCCCGTCTTCCCGTTCATCCTCAGGACAAATTGCAACCTGTACGGAACAGGAGGTTAAAGGTGATGATGCTCCAAGTAGGGAGATTGCTAGTAAAGTGGCTGGAATGGCGAACCCGAGCACAAGGAGATGAGAAATGAGGTGCGTTTTAGAAACCTTTCCCCATCACACGGTGTACCATCTTCTGGGTTTCTCATGCATGTTTTCGATGTAGGAAGATGCCCTTGAACCTGGAGATTTGGGACCCATGCGATGGGTAGCACGCAGTATTACTTTAAAGGGTCTGCGTTTGCTCACCCAACCTCACCGAACCTCTCAGCCCCAAGAGTGTCCACCCTTATGTCTCATCCAGCTGTGGGTCTAGATATGGTCAATCCAGGTTGCATCACAGCCCCTGAACGAATTGTGTAAGAATTTCTCTCTCTTTCCCTGTCTTTGTTTCATGGGTTTTTAAAAATAATTTATTTTTATAATGGGGTTTAGCTGCTTTTCACGGCTGTGTTTAGGCCGCTTTACACCCACTTGACCCACTAACAGAGAGATATCAATACATAGGTTTTAAGATTATTACTAGTCAGATATATTCTTGTGCGGTGAATCGGGCGTGTTGAGTCCAGTTCTCTGAGCAAGGAGTAGGTCTTGTCTATTCCATATTGGGTTTATGGAACGGTATCTGAGCTAATTTGAAACTCTTGTTTTATGTATCACCCCACCTCACCTTTCCCGTTAAGCAGCCATAGTGTGTTTTCTGCATGTGTGACTCTGTTCTGTTTTGTAATTCAGTTCAAGTGTAACGGCTTTTACATTCCCTCTATAAGTGACACCTTATGAGAAGTGTCCTTTTCTGTGTGACTTATTTCACTTAGAATCGTCGTACCTAAATCCACTCATCATGCCGCTACTAGCATTATGACATTGATTTCATGGCTGAGTGATATTCCATTGTACATAAGGAACACAACTTTTTTATCCATTTTTCGCTTTCCTGGGATATTTAAGGTGGAATGAAGTGGAGGTCCTTGTCAACAGAGCAGCCTTAAACTTTGGGGTTCTTGTGTCTTGCTGATTTTTAATTTTCCCACTTTATCCCCCCATGCGTGGAAGTGCCCTATGCTCTCTAAGCTGTGTTTTTTAGATGTTTCAGGACACACCGTACACTTCTCCAGAGTGGCTGTTGGCAATTTACATCCCGCCCATCAGTGTAGCAAGGCTCCCATTTCTCCATGGCCTGTCCTGCATTTCTGGTTTTGGCACTTTTTTCAGCATGGCCCTTTTGACCGATGGGAAGCGAGACTTCTTTGTAGCGCTGATTTGCCTTTCCAGGTTGCTTGGTTGGCCAAAAAGGGCGTATGCGTTTTCTCCTGAATATATTCAGGAAAAAACGCATACGCCCTTTTTGGACAAGGGCATCATTGTCAACGTTTTGCCGCTTTTCATGTGCTTTAAAGGCGATTCGCATCTTCCTCCTGAAATCTGTTTCCTGCAATTCTGCCTTGATTTCAAATCCTCTTCTTTGCCTTCCCTCAATATATTTGTGGACGAGAGTTATCATTTATAACTCTGCAGGTTTGTGAATTGCAGTGCCCTGAAGCTCCATTTTACAAGTCGCTTTTTTGGGAGCCGGCCGCAAAAGCGCAGGATGGCTTCAGGCCCTGTTCTGGTTCCGGGGGGCAGGCTGAGCCTGTGGTTAATTCTTCTTCCTGATGGGAAAATAGAGTGACCTGTGCCTGTCCCAACACCAAGAGCTAGTCTCTCATTGGTTCCCCGTCTTCCCGTTCATCCTCAGGACAAATTGCAACCTGTACGGAACAGGAGGTTAAAGGTGATGATGCTCCAAGTAGGGAGATTGCTAGTAAAGTGGCTGGAATGGCGAACCCGAGCACAAGGAGATGAGAAATGAGGTGCGTTTTAGAAACCTTTCCCCATCACACGGTGTACCATCTTCTGGGTTTCTCATGCATGTTTTCGATGTAGGAAGATGCCCTTGAACCTGGAGATTTGGGACCCATGCGATGGGTAGCACGCAGTATTACTTTAAAGGGTCTGCGTTTGCTCACCCAACCTCACCGAACCTCTCAGCCCCAAGAGTGTCCACCCTTATGTCTCATCCAGCTGTGGGTCTAGATATGGTCAATCCAGGTTGCATCACAGCCCCTGAACGAATTGTGTAAGAATTTCTCTCTCTTTCCCTGTCTTTGTTTCATGGGTTTTTAAAAATAATTTATTTTTATAATGGGGTTTAGCTGCTTTTCACGGCTGTGTTTAGGCCGCTTTACACCCACTTGACCCACTAACAGAGAGATATCAATACATAGGTTTTAAGATTATTACTAGTCAGATATATTCTTGTGCGGTGAATCGGGCGTGTTGAGTCCAGTTCTCTGAGCAAGGAGTAGGTCTTGTCTATTCCATATTGGGTTTATGGAACGGTATCTGAGCTAATTTGAAACTCTTGTTTTATGTATCACCCCACCTCACCTTTCCCGTTAAGCAGCCATAGTGTGTTTTCTGCATGTGTGACTCTGTTCTGTTTTGTAATTCAGTTCAAGTGTAACGGTTTTTACATTCCCTCTATAAGTGACACCTTATGAGAAGTGTCCTTTTCTGTGTGACTTATTTCACTTAGAATCGTCTTACCTAAATCCACTCATCATGCTGCTACTAGCCTTATGACATTGATTTCATGGCTGAGTGATATTCCATTGTACATAAGGACCACAACTTTTTTATCCATTTTTAACTTTCCTGGGATATTTAAGGTGGAATGAAGTGGAGGTCCTTGTCAACAGAGCAGCCCTAAACTTTGGGGTGCTTGTGTCTTGCTGATTTTCAATTTTCCCACTTTATCCCCCCATGCGTGGAAGTGCCCTATGCTCTCTAAGCTGTGTTTTTTAGATGTTTCAGGACACACCGTACACTTCTCCAGAGTGGCTGTTGGCAATTTACATCCCGCCCATCAGTGTAGCAAGGCTCCCATTTCTCCATGGCCTGTCCTGCATTTCTGGTTTTGACACTTTTTTCAGCATGGCCCTTTTGACCGATGGGAAGCGAGACTTCTTTGTAGCGCTGATTTGCCTTTCCAGGTTGCTTGGTTGGCCAAAAAGGGCGTATGCGTTTTTTCCTGAATATATTCAGGAAAAAACGCATACGCCCTTTTTGGCCAAGGGCATCATTGTCAACGTTTTGCCGCTTTTCATGTGCTTTAAAGGCGATTCGAATCTACCTCCTGAAATCTGTTTCCTGCAATTCTGCCTTGATTTCAAATCCTCTTCTTTGCCTTCCCTCAATATATTTGTGGACGAGAGTTATCATTTATAACTCTGCAGGTTTGTGAATTGCAGTGCCCTGAAGCTCCATTTTACAAGTCGCTTTTTTGGGAGCCGTCCGCAAAAGCGCAGGATGGCTTCAGGCCCTGTTCTGGTTCAGGGGGGCAGGCTGAGCCTGTGGTTAATTCTTCTTCCTGATGGGAAAATAGAGTGACCTGTGCCTCTCCCAACACCAAGAGCTAGTCTCTCATTGGTTCCCCGTCTTCCCGTTCATCCTCAGGACAAATTGCAACCTGTACGGAACAGGAGGTTAAAGGTGCTGATGCTCCAAGTAGGGAGATTGCTAGTAAAGTGGCTGGAATGGCGAACCCGAGCACAAGGAGATGAGAAATGAGGTGCGTTTTAGAAACCTTTCCCCATCACACGGTGTACCATCTTCTGGGTTTCTCATGCATGTTTTCGATGTAGGAAGATGCCCTTGAACCTGGAGATTTGGGACCCATGCGATGGGTAGCACGCAGTATTACTTTAAAGGGTCTGCGTTTGCTCACCCAACCTCACCGAACCTCTCAGCCCCAAGAGTGTCCACCCTTATGTCTCATCCAGCTGTGGGTCTAGATATGGTCAATCCAGGTTGCATCACAGCCCCTGAACGAATTGTGTAAGAATTTCTCTCTCTTTCCCTGTCTTTGTTTCATGGGTTTTTAAAAATAATTTATTTTTATAATGGGGTTTAGCTGCTTTTCACGGCTGTGTTTAGGCCGCTTTACACCCACTTGACCCACTAACAGAGCGATATCAATACATAGGTTTTAAGATTATTACTAGTCAGATATATTCTTGTGCGGTGAATCGGGCGTGTTGAGTCCAGTTCTCTGAGCAAGGAGTAGGTCTTGTCTATTCCATATTGGGTTTATGGAACGGTATCTGAGCTAATTTGAAACTCTTGTTTTATGTATCACCCCACCTCACCTTTCCCGTTAAGCAGCCATAGTGTGTTTTCTGCATGTGTGACTCTGTTCTGTTTTGTAATTCAGTTCAAGTGTAACGGTTTTTACATTCCCTCTATAAGTGACACCTTATGAGAAGTGTCCTTTTCTGTGTGACTTATTTCACTTAGAATCGTCTTACCTAAATCCACTCATCATGCTGCTACTAGCCTTATGACATTGATTTCATGGCTGAGTGATATTCCATTGTACATAAGGACCACAACTTTTTTATCCATTTTTAACTTTCCTGGGATATTTAAGGTGGAATGAAGTGGAGGTCCTTGTCAACAGAGCAGCCCTAAACTTTGGGGTGCTTGTGTCTTGCTGATTTTCAATTTTCCCACTTTATCCCCCCATGCGTGGAAGTGCCCTATGCTCTCTAAGCTGTGTTTTTTAGATGTTTCAGGACACACCGTACACTTCTCCAGAGTGGCTGTTGGCAATTTACATCCCGCCCATCAGTGTAGCAAGGCTCCCATTTCTCCATGGCCTGTCCTGCATTTCTGGTTTTGACACTTTTTTCAGCATGGCCCTTTTGACCGATGGGAAGCGAGACTTCTTTGTAGCGCTGATTTGCCTTTCCAGGTTGCTTGGTTGGCCAAAAAGGGCGTATGCGTTTTTTCCTGAATATATTCAGGAAAAAACGCATACGCCCTTTTTGGCCAAGGGCATCATTGTCAACGTTTTGCCGCTTTTCATGTGCTTTAAAGGCGATTCGAATCTACCTCCTGAAATCTGTTTCCTGCAATTCTGCCTTGATTTCAAATCCTCTTCTTTGCCTTCCCTCAATATATTTGTGGACGAGAGTTATCATTTATAACTCTGCAGGTTTGTGAATTGCAGTGCCCTGAAGCTCCATTTTACAAGTCGCTTTTTTGGGAGCCGTCCGCAAAAGCGCAGGATGGCTTCAGGCCCTGTTCTGGTTCAGGGGGGCAGGCTGAGCCTGTGGTTAATTCTTCTTCCTGATGGGAAAATAGAGTGACCTGTGCCTCTCCCAACACCAAGAGCTAGTCTCTCATTGGTTCCCCGTCTTCCCGTTCATCCTCAGGACAAATTGCAACCTGTACGGAACAGGAGGTTAAAGGTGCTGATGCTCCAAGTAGGGAGATTGCTAGTAAAGTGGCTGGAATGGCGAACCCGAGCACAAGGAGATGAGAAATGAGGTGCGTTTTAGAAACCTTTCCCCATCACACGGTGTACCATCTTCTGGGTTTCTCATGCATGTTTTCGATGTAGGAAGATGCCCTTGAACCTGGAGATTTGGGACCCATGCGATGGGTAGCACGCAGTATTACTTTAAAGGGTCTGCGTTTGCTCACCCAACCTCACCGAACCTCTCAGCCCCAAGAGTGTCCACCCTTATGTCTCATCCAGCTGTGGGTCTAGATATGGTCAATCCAGGTTGCATCACAGCCCCTGAACGAATTGTGTAAGAATTTCTCTCTCTTTCCCTGTCTTTGTTTCATGGGTTTTTAAAAGTAATTTATTTTTATAATGGGGTTTAGCTGCTTTTCACGGCTGTGTTTAGGCCGCTTTACACCCACTTGACCCACTAACAGAGAGATATCAATACATAGGTTTTAAGATTATTACTAGTCAGATATATTCTTGTGCGGTGAATCGGGCGTGTTGAGTCCAGTTCTCTGAGCAAGGAGTAGGTCTTGTCTATTCCATATTGGGTTTATGGAACGGTATCTGAGCTAATTTGAAACTCTTGTTTTATGTATCACCCCACCTCACCTTTCCCGTTAAGCAGCCATAGTGTGTTTTCTGCATGTGTGACTCTGTTCTGTTTTGTAATTCAGTTCAAGTGTAACGGTTTTTACATTCCCTCTATAAGTGACACCTTATGAGAAGTGTCCTTTTCTGTGTGACTTATTTCACTTAGAATCGTCTTACCTAAATCCACTCATCATGCTGCTACTAGCCTTATGACATTGATTTCATGGCTGAGTGATATTCCATTGTACATAAGGACCACAACTTTTTTATCCATTTTTCGCTTTCCTGGGATATTTAAGGTGGAAGGAAGTGGAGGTCCTTGTCAACAGAGCAGCCCTAAACTTTGGGGTGCTTGTGTCTTGCTGATTTTCAATTTTCCCACTTTATCCCCCCATGCGTGGAAGTGCCCTATGCTCTCTAAGCTGTGTTTTTTAGATGTTTCAGGACACACCGTACACTTCTCCAGAGTGGCTGTTGGCAATTTACATCCCGCCCATCAGTGTAGCAAGGCTCCCATTTCTCCATGGCCTGTCCTGCATTTCTGGTTTTGGCACTTTTTTCAGCATGGCGCTTTTGACCGATGGGAAGCGAGACTTCTTTGTAGCGCTGATTTGCCTTTCCAGGTTGCTTGGTTGGCCAAAAAGGGCGTATGCGTTTTCTCCTGAATATATTCAGGAAAAAACGCATACGCCCTTTTTGGACAAGGGCATCATTGTCAACGTTTTGCCGCTTTTCATGTGCTTTAAAGGCGATTCGCATCTTCCTCCTGAAATCTGTTTCCTGCAATTCTGCCTTGATTTCAAATCCTCTTCTTTGCCTTCCCTCAATATATTTGTGGACGAGAGTTATCATTTATAACTCTGCAGGTTTGTGAATTGCAGTGCCCTGAAGCTCCATTTTACAAGTCGCTTTTTTGGGAGCAGGCCGCAAAAGCGCAGGATGGATTCAGGCCCTGTTCTGGTTCCGGGGGGCAGGCTGAGCCTGTGGTTAATTCTTCTTCCTGATGGGAAAATAGAGTGACCTGTGCCTGTCCCAACACCAAGAGCTAGTCTCTCATTGGTTCCCCGTCTTCCCGTTCATCCTCAGGACAAATTGCAACCTGTACGGAACAGGAGGTTAAAGGTGATGATGCTCCAAGTAGGGAGATTGCTAGTAAAGTGGCTGGAATGGCGAACCCGAGCACAAGGAGATGAGAAATGAGGTGCGTTTTAGAAACCTTTCCCCATCACACGGTGTACCATCTTCTGGGTTTCTCATGCATGTTTTCGATGTAGGAAGATGCCCTTGAACCTGGAGATTTGGGACCCATGCGATGGGTAGCACGCAGTATTACTTTAAAGGGTCTGCGTTTGCTCACCCAACCTCACCGAACCTCTCAGCCCCAAGAGTGTTCACCCTTATGTCTCATCCAGCTGTGGGTCTAGATATGGTCAATCCAGGTTGCATCACAGCCCCTGAACGAATTGTGTAAGAATTTCTCTCTCTTTCCCTGTCTTTGTTTCATGGGTTTTTAAAAATAATTTATTTTTATAATGGGGTTTAGCTGCTTTTCACGGCTGTGTTTATGCCGCTTTACACCCACTTGACCCACTAAGAGAGAGATATCAATACATAGGTTTTAAGATTATTACTAGTCAGATATATTCTTGTGCGGTGAATCGGGCGTGTTGAGTCCAGTTCTCTGAGCAAGGAGTAGGTCTTGTCTATTCCATATTGGGTTTATGGAACGGTATCTGAGCTAATTTGAAACTCTTGTTTTATGTATCACCCCACCTCACCTTTCCCGTTAAGCAGCCATAGTGTGTTTTCTGCATGTGTGACTCTGTTCTGTTTTGTAATTCAGTTCAAGTGTAACGGTTTTTACATTCCCTCTATAAGTGACACCTTATGAGAAGTGTCCTTTTCTGTGTGACTTATTTCACTTAGAATCGTCTTACCTAAATCCACTCATCATGCTGCTACTAGCCTTATGACATTGATTTCATGGCTGAGTGATATTCCATTGTACATAAGGACCACAACTTTTTTATCCATTTTTAACTTTCCTGGGATATTTAAGGTGGAATGAAGTGGAGGTCCTTGTCAACAGAGCAGCCCTAAACTTTGGGGTGCTTGTGTCTTGCTGATTTTCAATTTTCCCACTTTATCCCCCCATGCGTGGAAGTGCCCTATGCTCTCTAAGCTGTGTTTTTTAGATGTTTCAGGACACACCGTACACTTCTCCAGAGTGGCTGTTGGCAATTTACATCCCGCCCATCAGTGTAGCAAGGCTCCCATTTCTCCATGGCCTGTCCTGCATTTCTGGTTTTGACACTTTTTTCAGCATGGCCCTTTTGACCGATGGGAAGCGAGACTTCTTTGTAGCGCTGATTTGCCTTTCCAGGTTGCTTGGTTGGCCAAAAAGGGCGTATGCGTTTTTTCCTGAATATATTCAGGAAAAAACGCATACGCCCTTTTTGGCCAAGGGCATCATTGTCAACGTTTTGCCGCTTTTCATGTGCTTTAAAGGCGATTCGAATCTACCTCCTGAAATCTGTTTCCTGCAATTCTGCCTTGATTTCAAATCCTCTTCTTTGCCTTCCCTCAATATATTTGTGGACGAGAGTTATCATTTATAACTCTGCAGGTTTGTGAATTGCAGTGCCCTGAAGCTCCATTTTACAAGTCGCTTTTTTGGGAGCCGTCCGCAAAAGCGCAGGATGGCTTCAGGCCCTGTTCTGGTTCAGGGGGGCAGGCTGAGCCTGTGGTTAATTCTTCTTCCTGATGGGAAAATAGAGTGACCTGTGCCTCTCCCAACACCAAGAGCTAGTCTCTCATTGGTTCCCCGTCTTCCCGTTCATCCTCAGGACAAATTGCAACCTGTACGGAACAGGAGGTTAAAGGTGCTGATGCTCCAAGTAGGGAGATTGCTAGTAAAGTGGCTGGAATGGCGAACCCGAGCACAAGGAGATGAGAAATGAGGTGCGTTTTAGAAACCTTTCCCCATCACACGGTGTACCATCTTCTGGGTTTCTCATGCATGTTTTCGATGTAGGAAGATGCCCTTGAACCTGGAGATTTGGGACCCATGCGATGGGTAGCACGCAGTATTACTTTAAAGGGTCTGCGTTTGCTCACCCAACCTCACCAAACCTCTCAGCCCCAAGAGTGTCCACCCTTATGTCTCATCCAGCTGTGGGTCTAGATATGGTCAATCCAGGTTGCATCACAGCCCCTGAACGAATTGTGTAAGAATTTCTCTCTCTTTCCCTGTCTTTGTTTCATGGGTTTTTAAAAGTAATTTATTTTTATAATGGGGTTTAGCTGCTTTTCACGGCTGTGTTTAGGCCGCTTTACACCCACTTGACCCACTAACAGAGAGATATCAATACATAGGTTTTAAGATTATTACTAGTCAGATATATTCTTGTGCGGTGAATCGGGCGTGTTGAGTCCAGTTCTCTGAGCAAGGAGTAGGTCTTGTCTATTCCATATTGGGTTTATGGAACGGTATCTGAGCTAATTTGAAACTCTTGTTTTATGTATCACCCCACCTCACCTTTCCCGTTAAGCAGCCATAGTGTGTTTTCTGCATGTGTGACTCTGTTCTGTTTTGTAATTCAGTTCAAGTGTAACGGTTTTTACATTCCCTCTATAAGTGACACCTTATGAGAAGTTTCCTTTTCTGTGTGACTTATTTCACTTAGAATCGTCTTACCTAAATCCACTCATCATGCTGCTACTAGCCTTATGACATTGATTTCATGGCTGAGTGATATTCCATTGTACATAAGGACCACAACTTTTTTATCCATTTTTCGCTTTCCTGGGATATTTAAGGTGGAAGGAAGTGGAGGTCCTTGTCAACAGAGAAGCCCTAAACTTTGGGGTGCTTGTGTCTTGCTGATTTTCAATTTTCCCACTTTATCCCCCCATGCGTGGAAGTGCCCTATGCTCTCTAAGCTGTGTTTTTTAGATGTTTCAGGACACACCGTACACTTCTCCAGAGTGGCTGTTGGCAATTTACATCCCGCCCATCAGTGTAGCAAGGCTCCCATTTCTCCATGGCCTGTCCTGCATTTCTGGTTTTGGCACTTTTTTCAGCATGGCCCTTTTGACCGATGGGAAGCGAGACTTCTTTGTAGCGCTGATTTGCCTTTCCAGGTTGCTTGGTTGGCCAAAAAGGGCGTATGCGTTTTCTCCTGAATATATTCAGGAAAAAACGCATACGCCCTTTTTGGACAAGGGCATCATTGTCAACGTTTTGCCGCTTTTCATGTGCTTTAAAGGCGATTCGCATCTTCCTCCTGAAATCTGTTTCCTGCAATTCTGCCTTGATTTCAAATCCTCTTCTTTGCCTTCCCTCAATATATTTGTGGACGAGAGTTATCATTTATAACTCTGCAGGTTTGTGAATTGCAGTGCCCTGAAGCTCCATTTTACAAGTCGCTTTTTTGGGAGCAGGCCGCAAAAGCGCAGGATGGATTCAGGCCCTGTTCTGGTTCCGGGGGGCAGGCTGAGCCTGTGGTTAATTCTTCCTGATGGGAAAATAGAGTGACCTGTGCCTGTCCCAACACCAAGAGCTAGTCTCTCATTGGTTCCCCGTCTTCCCGTTCATCCTCAGGACAAATTGCAACCTGTACGGAACAGGAGGTTAAAGGTGATGATGCTCCAAGTAGGGAGATTGCTAGTAAAGTGGCTGGAATGGCGAACCCGAGCACAAGGAGATGAGAAATGAGGTGCGTTTTAGAAACCTTTCCCCATCACACGGTGTACCATCTTCTGGGTTTCTCATGCATGTTTTCGATGTAGGAAGATGCCCTTGAACCTGGAGATTTGGGACCCATGCGATGGGTAGCACGCAGTATTACTTTAAAGGGTCTGCGTTTGCTCACCCAACCTCACCGAACCTCTCAGCCCCAAGAGTGTTCACCCTTATGTCTCATCCAGCTGTGGGTCTAGATATGGTCAATCCAGGTTGCATCACAGCCCCTGAACGAATTGTGTAAGAATTTCTCTCTCTTTCCCTGTCTTTGTTTCATGGGTTTTTAAAAATAATTTATTTTTATAATGGGGTTTAGCTGCTTTTCACGGCTGTGTTTAGGCCGCTTTACACCCACTTGACCCACTAAGAGAGAGATATCAATACATAGGTTTTAAGATTATTACTAGTCAGATATATTCTTGTGCGGTGAATCGGGCGTGTTGAGTCCAGTTCTCTGAGCAAGGAGTAGGTCTTGTCTATTCCATATTGGGTTTATGGAACGGTATCTGAGCTAATTTGAAACTCTTGTTTTATGTATCACCCCACCTCACCTTTCCCGTTAAGCAGCCATAGTGTGTTTTCTGCATGTGTGACTCTGTTCTGTTTTGTAATTCAGTTCAAGTGTAACGGTTTTTACATTCCCTCTATAAGTGACACCTTATGAGAAGTGTCCTTTTCTGTGTGACTTATTTCACTTAGAATCGTCTTACCTAAATCCACTCATCATGCTGCTACTAGCCTTATGACATTGATTTCATGGCTGAGTGATATTCCATTGTACATAAGGACCACAACTTTTTTATCCATTTTTCGCTTTCCTGGGATATTTAAGGTGGAAGGAAGTGGAGGTCCTTGTCAACAGAGCAGCCCTAAACTTTGGGGTGCTTGTGTCTTGCTGATTTTCAATTTTCCCACTTTATCCCCCCATGCGTGGAAGTGCCCTATGCTCTCTAAGCTGTGTTTTTTAGATGTTTCAGGACACACCGTACACTTCTCCAGAGTGGCTGTTGGCAATTTACATCCCGCCCATCAGTGTAGCAAGGCTCCCATTTCTCCATGGCCTGTCCTGCATTTCTGGTTTTGGCACTTTTTTCAGCATGGCGCTTTTGACCGATGGGAAGCGAGACTTCTTTGTAGCGCTGATTTGCCTTTCCAGGTTGCTTGGTTGGCCAAAAAGGGCGTATGCGTTTTCTCCTGAATATATTCAGGAAAAAACGCATACGCCCTTTTTGGACAAGGGCATCATTGTCAACGTTTTGCCGCTTTTCATGTGCTTTAAAGGCGATTCGCATCTTCCTCCTGAAATCTGTTTCCTGCAATTCTGCCTTGATTTCAAATCCTCTTCTTTGCCTTCCCTCAATATATTTGTGGACGAGAGTTATCATTTATAACTCTGCAGGTTTGTGAATTGCAGTGCCCTGAAGCTCCATTTTACAAGTCGCTTTTTTGGGAGCAGGCCGCAAAAGCGCAGGATGGATTCAGGCCCTGTTCTGGTTCCGGGGGGCAGGCTGAGCCTGTGGTTAATTCTTCTTCCTGATGGGAAAATAGAGTGACCTGTGCCTGTCCCAACACCAAGAGCTAGTCTCTCATTGGTTCCCCGTCTTCCCGTTCATCCTCAGGACAAATTGCAACCTGTACGGAACAGGAGGTTAAAGGTGATGATGCTCCAAGTAGGGAGATTGCTAGTAAAGTGGCTGGAATGGCGAACCCGAGCACAAGGAGATGAGAAATGAGGTGCGTTTTAGAAACCTTTCCCCATCACACGGTGTACCATCTTCTGGGTTTCTCATGCATGTTTTCGATGTAGGAAGATGCCCTTGAACCTGGAGATTTGGGACCCATGCGATGGGTAGCACGCAGTATTACTTTAAAGGGTCTGCGTTTGCTCACCCAACCTCACCGAACCTCTCAGCCCCAAGAGTGTTCACCCTTATGTCTCATCCAGCTGTGGGTCTAGATATGGTCAATCCAGGTTGCATCACAGCCCCTGAACGAATTGTGTAAGAATTTCTCTCTCTTTCCCTGTCTTTGTTTCATGGGTTTTTAAAAATAATTTATTTTTATAATGGGGTTTAGCTGCTTTTCACGGCTGTGTTTATGCCGCTTTACACCCACTTGACCCACTAAGAGAGAGATATCAATACATAGGTTTTAAGATTATTACTAGTCAGATATATTCTTGTGCGGTGAATCGGGCGTGTTGAGTCCAGTTCTCTGAGCAAGGAGTAGGTCTTGTCTATTCCATATTGGGTTTATGGAACGGTATCTGAGCTAATTTGAAACTCTTGTTTTATGTATCACCCCACCTCACCTTTCCCGTTAAGCAGCCATAGTGTGTTTTCTGCATGTGTGACTCTGTTCTGTTTTGTAATTCAGTTCAAGTGTAACGGTTTTTACATTCCCTCTATAAGTGACACCTTATGAGAAGTGTCCTTTTCTGTGTGACTTATTTCACTTAGAATCGTCTTACCTAAATCCACTCATCATGCTGCTACTAGCCTTATGACATTGATTTCATGGCTGAGTGATATTCCATTGTACATAAGGACCACAACTTTTTTATCCATTTTTAACTTTCCTGGGATATTTAAGGTGGAATGAAGTGGAGGTCCTTGTCAACAGAGCAGCCCTAAACTTTGGGGTGCTTGTGTCTTGCTGATTTTCAATTTTCCCACTTTATCCCCCCATGCGTGGAAGTGCCCTATGCTCTCTAAGCTGTGTTTTTTAGATGTTTCAGGACACACCGTACACTTCTCCAGAGTGGCTGTTGGCAATTTACATCCCGCCCATCAGTGTAGCAAGGCTCCCATTTCTCCATGGCCTGTCCTGCATTTCTGGTTTTGACACTTTTTTCAGCATGGCCCTTTTGACCGATGGGAAGCGAGACTTCTTTGTAGCGCTGATTTGCCTTTCCAGGTTGCTTGGTTGGCCAAAAAGGGCGTATGCGTTTTTTCCTGAATATATTCAGGAAAAAACGCATACGCCCTTTTTGGCCAAGGGCATCATTGTCAACGTTTTGCCGCTTTTCATGTGCTTTAAAGGCGATTCGAATCTACCTCCTGAAATCTGTTTCCTGCAATTCTGCCTTGATTTCAAATCCTCTTCTTTGCCTTCCCTCAATATATTTGTGGACGAGAGTTATCATTTATAACTCTGCAGGTTTGTGAATTGCAGTGCCCTGAAGCTCCATTTTACAAGTCGCTTTTTTGGGAGCCGTCCGCAAAAGCGCAGGATGGCTTCAGGCCCTGTTCTGGTTCAGGGGGGCAGGCTGAGCCTGTGGTTAATTCTTCTTCCTGATGGGAAAATAGAGTGACCTGTGCCTCTCCCAACACCAAGAGCTAGTCTCTCATTGGTTCCCCGTCTTCCCGTTCATCCTCAGGACAAATTGCAACCTGTACGGAACAGGAGGTTAAAGGTGCTGATGCTCCAAGTAGGGAGATTGCTAGTAAAGTGGCTGGAATGGCGAACCCGAGCACAAGGAGATGAGAAATGAGGTGCGTTTTAGAAACCTTTCCCCATCACACGGTGTACCATCTTCTGGGTTTCTCATGCATGTTTTCGATGTAGGAAGATGCCCTTGAACCTGGAGATTTGGGACCCATGCGATGGGTAGCACGCAGTATTACTTTAAAGGGTCTGCGTTTGCTCACCCAACCTCACCAAACCTCTCAGCCCCAAGAGTGTCCACCCTTATGTCTCATCCAGCTGTGGGTCTAGATATGGTCAATCCAGGTTGCATCACAGCCCCTGAACGAATTGTGTAAGAATTTCTCTCTCTTTCCCTGTCTTTGTTTCATGGGTTTTTAAAAGTAATTTATTTTTATAATGGGGTTTAGCTGCTTTTCACGGCTGTGTTTAGGCCGCTTTACACCCACTTGACCCACTAACAGAGAGATATCAATACATAGGTTTTAAGATTATTACTAGTCAGATATATTCTTGTGCGGTGAATCGGGCGTGTTGAGTCCAGTTCTCTGAGCAAGGAGTAGGTCTTGTCTATTCCATATTGGGTTTATGGAACGGTATCTGAGCTAATTTGAAACTCTTGTTTTATGTATCACCCCACCTCACCTTTCCCGTTAAGCAGCCATAGTGTGTTTTCTGCATGTGTGACTCTGTTCTGTTTTGTAATTCAGTTCAAGTGTAACGGTTTTTACATTCCCTCTATAAGTGACACCTTATGAGAAGTTTCCTTTTCTGTGTGACTTATTTCACTTAGAATCGTCTTACCTAAATCCACTCATCATGCTGCTACTAGCCTTATGACATTGATTTCATGGCTGAGTGATATTCCATTGTACATAAGGACCACAACTTTTTTATCCATTTTTCGCTTTCCTGGGATATTTAAGGTGGAAGGAAGTGGAGGTCCTTGTCAACAGAGAAGCCCTAAACTTTGGGGTGCTTGTGTCTTGCTGATTTTCAATTTTCCCACTTTATCCCCCCATGCGTGGAAGTGCCCTATGCTCTCTAAGCTGTGTTTTTTAGATGTTTCAGGACACACCGTACACTTCTCCAGAGTGGCTGTTGGCAATTTACATCCCGCCCATCAGTGTAGCAAGGCTCCCATTTCTCCATGGCCTGTCCTGCATTTCTGGTTTTGGCACTTTTTTCAGCATGGCCCTTTTGACCGATGGGAAGCGAGACTTCTTTGTAGCGCTGATTTGCCTTTCCAGGTTGCTTGGTTGGCCAAAAAGGGCGTATGCGTTTTCTCCTGAATATATTCAGGAAAAAACGCATACGCCCTTTTTGGACAAGGGCATCATTGTCAACGTTTTGCCGCTTTTCATGTGCTTTAAAGGCGATTCGCATCTTCCTCCTGAAATCTGTTTCCTGCAATTCTGCCTTGATTTCAAATCCTCTTCTTTGCCTTCCCTCAATATATTTGTGGACGAGAGTTATCATTTATAACTCTGCAGGTTTGTGAATTGCAGTGCCCTGAAGCTCCATTTTACAAGTCGCTTTTTTGGGAGCAGGCCGCAAAAGCGCAGGATGGATTCAGGCCCTGTTCTGGTTCCGGGGGGCAGGCTGAGCCTGTGGTTAATTCTTCCTGATGGGAAAATAGAGTGACCTGTGCCTGTCCCAACACCAAGAGCTAGTCTCTCATTGGTTCCCCGTCTTCCCGTTCATCCTCAGGACAAATTGCAACCTGTACGGAACAGGAGGTTAAAGGTGATGATGCTCCAAGTAGGGAGATTGCTAGTAAAGTGGCTGGAATGGCGAACCCGAGCACAAGGAGATGAGAAATGAGGTGCGTTTTAGAAACCTTTCCCCATCACACGGTGTACCATCTTCTGGGTTTCTCATGCATGTTTTCGATGTAGGAAGATGCCCTTGAACCTGGAGATTTGGGACCCATGCGATGGGTAGCACGCAGTATTACTTTAAAGGGTCTGCGTTTGCTCACCCAACCTCACCGAACCTCTCAGCCCCAAGAGTGTTCACCCTTATGTCTCATCCAGCTGTGGGTCTAGATATGGTCAATCCAGGTTGCATCACAGCCCCTGAACGAATTGTGTAAGAATTTCTCTCTCTTTCCCTGTCTTTGTTTCATGGGTTTTTAAAAATAATTTATTTTTATAATGGGGTTTAGCTGCTTTTCACGGCTGTGTTTAGGCCGCTTTACACCCACTTGACCCACTAAGAGAGAGATATCAATACATAGGTTTTAAGATTATTACTAGTCAGATATATTCTTGTGCGGTGAATCGGGCGTGTTGAGTCCAGTTCTCTGAGCAAGGAGTAGGTCTTGTCTATTCCATATTGGGTTTATGGAACGGTATCTGAGCTAATTTGAAACTCTTGTTTTATGTATCACCCCACCTCACCTTTCCCGTTAAGCAGCCATAGTGTGTTTTCTGCATGTGTGACTCTGTTCTGTTTTGTAATTCAGTTCAAGTGTAACGGTTTTTACATTCCCTCTATAAGTGACACCTTATGAGAAGTGTCCTTTTCTGTGTGACTTATTTCACTTAGAATCGTCTTACCTAAATCCACTCATCATGCTGCTACTAGCCTTATGACATTGATTTCATGGCTGAGTGATATTCCATTGTACATAAGGACCACAACTTTTTTATCCATTTTTAACTTTCCTGGGATATTTAAGGTGGAATGAAGTGGAGGTCCTTGTCAACAGAGCAGCCCTAAACTTTGGGGTGCTTGTGTCTTGCTGATTTTCAATTTTCCCACTTTATCCCCCCATGCGTGGAAGTGCCCTATGCTCTCTAAGCTGTGTTTTTTAGATGTTTCAGGACACACCGTACACTTCTCCAGAGTGGCTGTTGGCAATTTACATCCCGCCCATCAGTGTAGCAAGGCTCCCATTTCTCCATGGCCTGTCCTGCATTTCTGGTTTTGACACTTTTTTCAGCATGGCCCTTTTGACCGATGGGAAGCGAGACTTCTTTGTAGCGCTGATTTGCCTTTCCAGGTTGCTTGGTTGGCCAAAAAGGGCGTATGCGTTTTTTCCTGAATATATTCAGGAAAAAACGCATACGCCCTTTTTGGCCAAGGGCATCATTGTCAACGTTTTGCCGCTTTTCATGTGCTTTAAAGGCGATTCGAATCTACCTCCTGAAATCTGTTTCCTGCAATTCTGCCTTGATTTCAAATCCTCTTCTTTGCCTTCCCTCAATATATTTGTGGACGAGAGTTATCATTTATAACTCTGCAGGTTTGTGAATTGCAGTGCCCTGAAGCTCCATTTTACAAGTCGCTTTTTTGGGAGCCGTCCGCAAAAGCGCAGGATGGCTTCAGGCCCTGTTCTGGTTCAGGGGGGCAGGCTGAGCCTGTGGTTAATTCTTCTTCCTGATGGGAAAATAGAGTGACCTGTGCCTCTCCCAACACCAAGAGCTAGTCTCTCATTGGTTCCCCGTCTTCCCGTTCATCCTCAGGACAAATTGCAACCTGTACGGAACAGGAGGTTAAAGGTGCTGATGCTCCAAGTAGGGAGATTGCTAGTAAAGTGGCTGGAATGGCGAACCCGAGCACAAGGAGATGAGAAATGAGGTGCGTTTTAGAAACCTTTCCCCATCACACGGTGTACCATCTTCTGGGTTTCTCATGCATGTTTTCGATGTAGGAAGATGCCCTTGAACCTGGAGATTTGGGACCCATGCGATGGGTAGCACGCAGTATTACTTTAAAGGGTCTGCGTTTGCTCACCCAACCTCACCGAACCTCTCAGCCCCAAGAGTGTCCACCCTTATGTCTCATCCAGCTGTGGGTCTAGATATGGTCAATCCAGGTTGCATCACAGCCCCTGAACGAATTGTGTAAGAATTTCTCTCTCTTTCCCTGTCTTTGTTTCATGGGTTTTTAAAAGTAATTTATTTTTATAATGGGGTTTAGCTGCTTTTCACGGCTGTGTTTAGGCCGCTTTACACCCACTTGACCCACTAACAGAGAGATATCAATACATAGGTTTTAAGATTATTACTAGTCAGATATATTCTTGTGCGGTGAATCGGGCGTGTTGAGTCCAGTTCTCTGAGCAAGGAGTAGGTCTTGTCTATTCCATATTGGGTTTATGGAACGGTATCTGAGCTAATTTGAAACTCTTGTTTTATGTATCACCCCACCTCACCTTTCCCGTTAAGCAGCCATAGTGTGTTTTCTGCATGTGTGACTCTGTTCTGTTTTGTAATTCAGTTCAAGTGTAACGGTTTTTACATTCCCTCTATAAGTGACACCTTATGAGAAGTTTCCTTTTCTGTGTGACTTATTTCACTTAGAATCGTCTTACCTAAATCCACTCATCATGCTGCTACTAGCCTTATGACATTGATTTCATGGCTGAGTGATATTCCATTGTACATAAGGACCACAACTTTTTTATCCATTTTTCGCTTTCCTGGGATATTTAAGGTGGAAGGAAGTGGAGGTCCTTGTCAACAGAGCAGCCCTAAACTTTGGGGTGCTTGTGTCTTGCTGATTTTCAATTTTCCCACTTTATCCCCCCATGCGTGGAAGTGCCCTATGCTCTCTAAGCTGTGTTTTTTAGATGTTTCAGGACACACCGTACACTTCTCCAGAGTGGCTGTTGGCAATTTACATCCCGCCCATCAGTGTAGCAAGGCTCCCATTTCTCCATGGCCTGTCCTGCATTTCTGGTTTTGGCACTTTTTTCAGCATGGCCCTTTTGACCGATGGGAAGCGAGACTTCTTTGTAGCGCTGATTTGCCTTTCCAGGTTGCTTGGTTGGCCAAAAAGGGCGTATGCGTTTTCTCCTGAATATATTCAGGAAAAAACGCATACGCCCTTTTTGGACAAGGGCATCATTGTCAACGTTTTGCCGCTTTTCATGTGCTTTAAAGGCGATTCGCATCTTCCTCCTGAAATCTGTTTCCTGCAATTCTGCCTTGATTTCAAATCCTCTTCTTTGCCTTCCCTCAATATATTTGTGGACGAGAGTTATCATTTATAACTCTGCAGGTTTGTGAATTGCAGTGCCCTGAAGCTCCATTTTACAAGTCGCTTTTTTGGGAGCAGGCCGCAAAAGCGCAGGATGGATTCAGGCCCTGTTCTGGTTCCGGGGGGCAGGCTGAGCCTGTGGTTAATTCTTCCTGATGGGAAAATAGAGTGACCTGTGCCTGTCCCAACACCAAGAGCTAGTCTCTCATTGCTTCCCCGTCTTCCCGTTCATCCTCAGGACAAATTGCAACCTGTACGGAACAGGAGGTTAAAGGTGATGATGCTCCAAGTAGGGAGATTGCTAGTAAAGTGGCTGGAATGGCGAACCCGAGCACAAGGAGATGAGAAATGAGGTGCGTTTTAGAAACCTTTCCCCATCACACGGTGTACCATCTTCTGGGTTTCTCATGCATGTTTTCGATGTAGGAAGATGCCCTTGAACCTGGAGATTTGGGACCCATGCGATGGGTAGCACGCAGTATTACTTTAAAGGGTCTGCGTTTGCTCACCCAACCTCACCGAACCTCTCAGCCCCAAGAGTGTTCACCCTTATGTCTCATCCAGCTGTGGGTCTAGATATGGTCAATCCAGGTTGCATCACAGCCCCTGAACGAATTGTGTAAGAATTTCTCTCTCTTTCCCTGTCTTTGTTTCATGGGTTTTTAAAAATAATTTATTTTTATAATGGGGTTTAGCTGCTTTTCACGGCTGTGTTTAGGCCGCTTTACACCCACTTGACCCACTAAGAGAGAGATATCAATACATAGGTTTTAAGATTATTACTAGTCAGATATATTCTTGTGCGGTGAATCGGGCGTGTTGAGTCCAGTTCTCTGAGCAAGGAGTAGGTCTTGTCTATTCCATATTGGGTTTATGGAACGGTATCTGAGCTAATTTGAAACTCTTGTTTTATGTATCACCCCACCTCACCTTTCCCGTTAAGCAGCCATAGTGTGTTTTCTGCATGTGTGACTCTGTTCTGTTTTGTAATTCAGTTCAAGTGTAACGGTTTTTACATTCCCTCTATAAGTGACACCTTATGAGAAGTGTCCTTTTCTGTGTGACTTATTTCACTTAGAATCGTCTTACCTAAATCCACTCATCATGCTGCTACTAGCCTTATGACATTGATTTCATGGCTGAGTGATATTCCATTGTACATAAGGACCACAACTTTTTTATCCATTTTTAACTTTCCTGGGATATTTAAGGTGGAATGAAGTGGAGGTCCTTGTCAACAGAGCAGCCCTAAACTTTGGGGTGCTTGTGTCTTGCTGATTTTCAATTTTCCCACTTTATCCCCCCATGCGTGGAAGTGCCCTATGCTCTCTAAGCTGTGTTTTTTAGATGTTTCAGGACACACCGTACACTTCTCCAGAGTGGCTGTTGGCAATTTACATCCCGCCCATCAGTGTAGCAAGGCTCCCATTTCTCCATGGCCTGTCCTGCATTTCTGGTTTTGACACTTTTTTCAGCATGGCCCTTTTGACCGATGGGAAGCGAGACTTCTTTGTAGCGCTGATTTGCCTTTCCAGGTTGCTTGGTTGGCCAAAAAGGGCGTATGCGTTTTTTCCTGAATATATTCAGGAAAAAACGCATACGCCCTTTTTGGCCAAGGGCATCATTGTCAACGTTTTGCCGCTTTTCATGTGCTTTAAAGGCGATTCGAATCTACCTCCTGAAATCTGTTTCCTGCAATTCTGCCTTGATTTCAAATCCTCTTCTTTGCCTTCCCTCAATATATTTGTGGACGAGAGTTATCATTTATAACTCTGCAGGTTTGTGAATTGCAGTGCCCTGAAGCTCCATTTTACAAGTCGCTTTTTTGGGAGCCGTCCGCAAAAGCGCAGGATGGCTTCAGGCCCTGTTCTGGTTCAGGGGGGCAGGCTGAGCCTGTGGTTAATTCTTCTTCCTGATGGGAAAATAGAGTGACCTGTGCCTCTCCCAACACCAAGAGCTAGTCTCTCATTGGTTCCCCGTCTTCCCGTTCATCCTCAGGACAAATTGCAACCTGTACGGAACAGGAGGTTAAAGGTGATGATGCTCCAAGTAGGGAGATTGCTAGTAAAGTGGCTGGAATGGCGAACCCGAGCACAAGGAGATGAGAAATGAGGTGCGTTTTAGAAACCTTTCCCCATCACACGGTGTACCATCTTCTGGGTTTCTCATGCATGTTTTCGATGTAGGAAGATGCCCTTGAACCTGGAGATTTGGGACCCATGCGATGGGTAGCACGCAGTATTACTTTAAAGGGTCTGCGTTTGCTCACCCAACCTCACCGAACCTCTCAGCCCCAAGAGTGTTCACCCTTATGTCTCATCCAGCTGTGGGTCTAGATATGGTCAATCCAGGTTGCATCACAGCCCCTGAACGAATTGTGTAAGAATTTCTCTCTCTTTCCCTGTCTTTGTTTCATGGGTTTTTAAAAATAATTTATTTTTATAATGGGGTTTAGCTGCTTTTCACGGCTGTGTTTAGGCCGCTTTACACCCACTTGACCCACTAAGAGAGAGATATCAATACATAGGTTTTAAGATTATTACTAGTCAGATATATTCTTGTGCGGTGAATCGGGCGTGTTGAGTCCAGTTCTCTGAGCAAGGAGTAGGTCTTGTCTATTCCATATTGGGTTTATGGAACGGTATCTGAGCTAATTTGAAACTCTTGTTTTATGTATCACCCCACCTCACCTTTCCCGTTAAGCAGCCATAGTGTGTTTTCTGCATGTGTGACTCTGTTCTGTTTTGTAATTCAGTTCAAGTGTAACGGTTTTTACATTCCCTCTATAAGTGACACCTTATGAGAAGTGTCCTTTTCTGTGTGACTTATTTCACTTAGAATCGTCTTACCTAAATCCACTCATCATGCTGCTACTAGCCTTATGACATTGATTTCATGGCTGAGTGATATTCCATTGTACATAAGGACCACAACTTTTTTATCCATTTTTAACTTTCCTGGGATATTTAAGGTGGAATGAAGTGGAGGTCCTTGTCAACAGAGCAGCCCTAAACTTTGGGGTGCTTGTGTCTTGCTGATTTTCAATTTTCCCACTTTATCCCCCCATGCGTGGAAGTGCCCTATGCTCTCTAAGCTGTGTTTTTTAGATGTTTCAGGACACACCGTACACTTCTCCAGAGTGGCTGTTGGCAATTTACATCCCGCCCATCAGTGTAGCAAGGCTCCCATTTCTCCATGGCCTGTCCTGCATTTCTGGTTTTGACACTTTTTTCAGCATGGCCCTTTTGACCGATGGGAAGCGAGACTTCTTTGTAGCGCTGATTTGCCTTTCCAGGTTGCTTGGTTGGCCAAAAAGGGCGTATGCGTTTTTTCCTGAATATATTCAGGAAAAAACGCATACGCCCTTTTTGGCCAAGGGCATCATTGTCAACGTTTTGCCGCTTTTCATGTGCTTTAAAGGCGATTCGAATCTACCTCCTGAAATCTGTTTCCTGCAATTCTGCCTTGATTTCAAATCCTCTTCTTTGCCTTCCCTCAATATATTTGTGGACGAGAGTTATCATTTATAACTCTGCAGGTTTGTGAATTGCAGTGCCCTGAAGCTCCATTTTACAAGTCGCTTTTTTGGGAGCCGTCCGCAAAAGCGCAGGATGGCTTCAGGCCCTGTTCTGGTTCAGGGGGGCAGGCTGAGCCTGTGGTTAATTCTTCTTCCTGATGGGAAAATAGAGTGACCTGTGCCTCTCCCAACACCAAGAGCTAGTCTCTCATTGGTTCCCCGTCTTCCCGTTCATCCTCAGGACAAATTGCAACCTGTACGGAACAGGAGGTTAAAGGTGCTGATGCTCCAAGTAGGGAGATTGCTAGTAAAGTGGCTGGAATGGCGAACCCGAGCACAAGGAGATGAGAAATGAGGTGCGTTTTAGAAACCTTTCCCCATCACACGGTGTACCATCTTCTGGGTTTCTCATGCATGTTTTCGATGTAGGAAGATGCCCTTGAACCTGGAGATTTGGGACCCATGCGATGGGTAGCACGCAGTATTACTTTAAAGGGTCTGCGTTTGCTCACCCAACCTCACCGAACCTCTCAGCCCCAAGAGTGTCCACCCTTATGTCTCATCCAGCTGTGGGTCTAGATATGGTCAATCCAGGTTGCATCACAGCCCCTGAACGAATTGTGTAAGAATTTCTCTCTCTTTCCCTGTCTTTGTTTCATGGGTTTTTAAAAGTAATTTATTTTTATAATGGGGTTTAGCTGCTTTTCACGGCTGTGTTTAGGCCGCTTTACACCCACTTGACCCACTAACAGAGAGATATCAATACATAGGTTTTAAGATTATTACTAGTCAGATATATTCTTGTGCGGTGAATCGGGCGTGTTGAGTCCAGTTCTCTGAGCAAGGAGTAGGTCTTGTCTATTCCATATTGGGTTTATGGAACGGTATCTGAGCTAATTTGAAACTCTTGTTTTATGTATCACCCCACCTCACCTTTCCCGTTAAGCAGCCATAGTGTGTTTTCTGCATGTGTGACTCTGTTCTGTTTTGTAATTCAGTTCAAGTGTAACGGTTTTTACATTCCCTCTATAAGTGACACCTTATGAGAAGTTTCCTTTTCTGTGTGACTTATTTCACTTAGAATCGTCTTACCTAAATCCACTCATCATGCTGCTACTAGCCTTATGACATTGATTTCATGGCTGAGTGATATTCCATTGTACATAAGGACCACAACTTTTTTATCCATTTTTCGCTTTCCTGGGATATTTAAGGTGGAAGGAAGTGGAGGTCCTTGTCAACAGAGCAGCCCTAAACTTTGGGGTGCTTGTGTCTTGCTGATTTTCAATTTTCCCACTTTATCCCCCCATGCGTGGAAGTGCCCTATGCTCTCTAAGCTGTGTTTTTTAGATGTTTCAGGACACACCGTACACTTCTCCAGAGTGGCTGTTGGCAATTTACATCCCGCCCATCAGTGTAGCAAGGCTCCCATTTCTCCATGGCCTGTCCTGCATTTCTGGTTTTGGCACTTTTTTCAGCATGGCCCTTTTGACCGATGGGAAGCGAGACTTCTTTGTAGCGCTGATTTGCCTTTCCAGGTTGCTTGGTTGGCCAAAAAGGGCGTATGCGTTTTCTCCTGAATATATTCAGGAAAAAACGCATACGCCCTTTTTGGACAAGGGCATCATTGTCAACGTTTTGCCGCTTTTCATGTGCTTTAAAGGCGATTCGCATCTTCCTCCTGAAATCTGTTTCCTGCAATTCTGCCTTGATTTCAAATCCTCTTCTTTGCCTTCCCTCAATATATTTGTGGACGAGAGTTATCATTTATAACTCTGCAGGTTTGTGAATTGCAGTGCCCTGAAGCTCCATTTTACAAGTCGCTTTTTTGGGAGCAGGCCGCAAAAGCGCAGGATGGATTCAGGCCCTGTTCTGGTTCCGGGGGGCAGGCTGAGCCTGTGGTTAATTCTTCCTGATGGGAAAATAGAGTGACCTGTGCCTGTCCCAACACCAAGAGCTAGTCTCTCATTGGTTCCCCGTCTTCCCGTTCATCCTCAGGACAAATTGCAACCTGTACGGAACAGGAGGTTAAAGGTGCTGATGCTCCAAGTAGGGAGATTGCTAGTAAAGTGGCTGGAATGGCGAACCCGAGCACAAGGAGATGAGAAATGAGGTGCGTTTTAGAAACCTTTCCCCATCACACGGTGTACCATCTTCTGGGTTTCTCATGCATGTTTTCGATGTAGGAAGATGCCCTTGAACCTGGAGATTTGGGACCCATGCGATGGGTAGCACGCAGTATTACTTTAAAGGGTCTGCGTTTGCTCACCCAACCTCACCGAACCTCTCAGCCCCAAGAGTGTCCACCCTTATGTCTCATCCAGCTGTGGGTCTAGATATGGTCAATCCAGGTTGCATCACAGCCCCTGAACGAATTGTGTAAGAATTTCTCTCTCTTTCCCTGTCTTTGTTTCATGGGTTTTTAAAAATAATTTATTTTTATAATGGGGTTTAGCTGCTTTTCACGGCTGTGTTTAGGCCGCTTTACACCCACTTGACCCACTAACAGAGCGATATCAATACATAGGTTTTAAGATTATTACTAGTCAGATATATTCTTGTGCGGTGAATCGGGCGTGTTGAGTCCAGTTCTCTGAGCAAGGAGTAGGTCTTGTCTATTCCATATTGGGTTTATGGAACGGTATCTGAGCTAATTTGAAACTCTTGTTTTATGTATCACCCCACCTCACCTTTCCCGTTAAGCAGCCATAGTGTGTTTTCTGCATGTGTGACTCTGTTCTGTTTTGTAATTCAGTTCAAGTGTAACGGTTTTTACATTCCCTCTATAAGTGACACCTTATGAGAAGTGTCATTTTCTGTGTGACTTATTTCACTTAGAATCGTCTTACCTAAATCCACTCATCATGCTGCTACTAGCCTTATGACATTGATTTCATGGCTGAGTGATATTCCATTGTACATAAGGACCACAACTTTGTTATCCATTTTTCGCTTTCCTGGGATATTTAAGGTGGAAGGAAGTGGAGGTCCTTGTCAACAGAGCAGCCCTAAACTTTGGGGTGCTTGTGTCTTGCTGACTTTCAATTTTCCCACTTTATCCCCCCATGCGTGGAAGTGCCCTATGCTCTCTAAGCTGTGTTTTTTAGATGTTTCAGGACACACCGTACACTTCTCCAGAGTGGCTGTTGGCAATTTACATCCCGCCCATCAGTGTAGCAAGGCTCCCATTTCTCCATGGCCTGTCCTGCATTTCTGGATTTGGCACTTTTTTCAGCATGGCCCTTTTGACCGATGGGAAGCGAGACTTCTTTGTAGCGCTGATTTGCCTTTCCAGGTTGCTTGGTTGGCCAAAAAGGGCGTATGCGTTTTCTCCTGAATATATTCAGGAAAAAACGCATACGCCCTTTTTGGACAAGGGCATCATTGTCAACGTTTTGCCGCTTTTCATGTGCTTTAAAGGCGATTCGCATCTTCCTCCTGAAATCTGTTTCCTGCAATTCTGCCTTGATTTCAAATCCTCTTCTTTGCCTTCCCTCAATATATTTGTGGGCGAGAGTTATCATTTATAACTCTGCAGGTTTGTGAATTGCAGTGCCCTGAAGCTCCATTTTACAAGTCGCTTTTTTGGGAGCCGGCCGCAAAAGCGCAGGATGGCTTCAGGCCCTGTTCTGGTTCCGGGGGGCAGGCTGAGCCTGTGGTTAATTCTTCTTCCTGATGGGAAAATAGAGTGACCTGTGCCTCTCCCAACACCAAGAGCTAGTCTCTCATTGGTTCCCCGTCTTCCCGTTCATCCTCAGGACAAATTGCAACCTGTACGGAACAGGAGGTTAAAGGTGCTGATGCTCCAAGTAGGGAGATTGCTAGTAAAGTGGCTGGAATGGCGAACCCGAGCACAAGGAGATGAGAAATGAGGTGCGTTTTAGAAACCTTTCCCCATCACACGGTGTACCATCTTCTGGGTTTCTCATGCATGTTTTCGATGTAGGAAGATGCCCTTGAACCTGGAGATTTGGGACCCATGCGATGGGTAGCACGCAGTATTACTTTAAAGGGTCTGCGTTTGCTCACCCAACCTCACCGAACCTCTCAGCCCCAAGAGTGTCCACCCTTATGTCTCATCCAGCTGTGGGTCTAGATATGGTCAATCCAGGTTGCATCACAGCCCCTGAACGAATTGTGTAAGAATTTCTCTCTCTTTCCCTGTCTTTGTTTCATGGGTTTTTAAAAGTAATTTATTTTTATAATGGGGTTTAGCTGCTTTTCACGGCTGTGTTTAGGCCGCTTTACACCCACTTGACCCACTAACAGAGAGATATCAATACATAGGTTTTAAGATTATTACTAGTCAGATATATTCTTGTGCGGTGAATCGGGCGTGTTGAGTCCAGTTCTCTGAGCAAGGAGTAGGTCTTGTCTATTCCATATTGGGTTTATGGAACGGTATCTGAGCTAATTTGAAACTCTTGTTTTATGTATCACCCCACCTCACCTTTCCCGTTAAGCAGCCATAGTGTGTTTTCTGCATGTGTGACTCTGTTCTGTTTTGTAATTCAGTTCAAGTGTAACGGTTTTTACATTCCCTCTATAAGTGACACCTTATGAGAAGTGTCCTTTTCTGTGTGACTTATTTCACTTAGAATCGTCTTACCTAAATCCACTCATCATGCTGCTACTAGCCTTATGACATTGATTTCATGGCTGAGTGATATTCCATTGTACATAAGGACCACAACTTTTTTATCCATTTTTCGCTTTCCTGGGATATTTAAGGTGGAAGGAAGTGGAGGTCCTTGTCAACAGAGCAGCCCTAAACTTTGGGGTGCTTGTGTCTTGCTGATTTTCAATTTTCCCACTTTATCCCCCCATGCGTGGAAGTGCCCTATGCTCTCTAAGCTGTGTTTTTTAGATGTTTCAGGACACACCGTACACTTCTCCAGAGTGGCTGTTGGCAATTTACATCCCGCCCATCAGTGTAGCAAGGCTCCCATTTCTCCATGGCCTGTCCTGCATTTCTGGTTTTGGCACTTTTTTCAGCATGGCGCTTTTGACCGATGGGAAGCGAGACTTCTTTGTAGCGCTGATTTGCCTTTCCAGGTTGCTTGGTTGGCCAAAAAGGGCGTATGCGTTTTCTCCTGAATATATTCAGGAAAAAACGCATACGCCCTTTTTGGACAAGGGCATCATTGTCAACGTTTTGCCGCTTTTCATGTGCTTTAAAGGCGATTCGCATCTTCCTCCTGAAATCTGTTTCCTGCAATTCTGCCTTGATTTCAAATCCTCTTCTTTGCCTTCCCTCAATATATTTGTGGACGAGAGTTATCATTTATAACTCTGCAGGTTTGTGAATTGCAGTGCCCTGAAGCTCCATTTTACAAGTCGCTTTTTTGGGAGCAGGCCGCAAAAGCGCAGGATGGATTCAGGCCCTGTTCTGGTTCCGGGGGGCAGGCTGAGCCTGTGGTTAATTCTTCTTCCTGATGGGAAAATAGAGTGACCTGTGCCTGTCCCAACACCAAGAGCTAGTCTCTCATTGGTTCCCCGTCTTCCCGTTCATCCTCAGGACAAATTGCAACCTGTACGGAACAGGAGGTTAAAGGTGATGATGCTCCAAGTAGGGAGATTGCTAGTAAAGTGGCTGGAATGGCGAACCCGAGCACAAGGAGATGAGAAATGAGGTGCGTTTTAGAAACCTTTCCCCATCACACGGTGTACCATCTTCTGGGTTTCTCATGCATGTTTTCGATGTAGGAAGATGCCCTTGAACCTGGAGATTTGGGACCCATGCGATGGGTAGCACGCAGTATTACTTTAAAGGGTCTGCGTTTGCTCACCCAACCTCACCGAACCTCTCAGCCCCAAGAGTGTTCACCCTTATGTCTCATCCAGCTGTGGGTCTAGATATGGTCAATCCAGGTTGCATCACAGCCCCTGAACGAATTGTGTAAGAATTTCTCTCTCTTTCCCTGTCTTTGTTTCATGGGTTTTTAAAAATAATTTATTTTTATAATGGGGTTTAGCTGCTTTTCACGGCTGTGTTTATGCCGCTTTACACCCACTTGACCCACTAAGAGAGAGATATCAATACATAGGTTTTAAGATTATTACTAGTCAGATATATTCTTGTGCGGTGAATCGGGCGTGTTGAGTCCAGTTCTCTGAGCAAGGAGTAGGTCTTGTCTATTCCATATTGGGTTTATGGAACGGTATCTGAGCTAATTTGAAACTCTTGTTTTATGTATCACCCCACCTCACCTTTCCCGTTAAGCAGCCATAGTGTGTTTTCTGCATGTGTGACTCTGTTCTGTTTTGTAATTCAGTTCAAGTGTAACGGTTTTTACATTCCCTCTATAAGTGACACCTTATGAGAAGTGTCCTTTTCTGTGTGACTTATTTCACTTAGAATCGTCTTACCTAAATCCACTCATCATGCTGCTACTAGCCTTATGACATTGATTTCATGGCTGAGTGATATTCCATTGTACATAAGGACCACAACTTTTTTATCCATTTTTAACTTTCCTGGGATATTTAAGGTGGAATGAAGTGGAGGTCCTTGTCAACAGAGCAGCCCTAAACTTTGGGGTGCTTGTGTCTTGCTGATTTTCAATTTTCCCACTTTATCCCCCCATGCGTGGAAGTGCCCTATGCTCTCTAAGCTGTGTTTTTTAGATGTTTCAGGACACACCGTACACTTCTCCAGAGTGGCTGTTGGCAATTTACATCCCGCCCATCAGTGTAGCAAGGCTCCCATTTCTCCATGGCCTGTCCTGCATTTCTGGTTTTGACACTTTTTTCAGCATGGCCCTTTTGACCGATGGGAAGCGAGACTTCTTTGTAGCGCTGATTTGCCTTTCCAGGTTGCTTGGTTGGCCAAAAAGGGCGTATGCGTTTTTTCCTGAATATATTCAGGAAAAAACGCATACGCCCTTTTTGGCCAAGGGCATCATTGTCAACGTTTTGCCGCTTTTCATGTGCTTTAAAGGCGATTCGAATCTACCTCCTGAAATCTGTTTCCTGCAATTCTGCCTTGATTTCAAATCCTCTTCTTTGCCTTCCCTCAATATATTTGTGGACGAGAGTTATCATTTATAACTCTGCAGGTTTGTGAATTGCAGTGCCCTGAAGCTCCATTTTACAAGTCGCTTTTTTGGGAGCCGTCCGCAAAAGCGCAGGATGGCTTCAGGCCCTGTTCTGGTTCAGGGGGGCAGGCTGAGCCTGTGGTTAATTCTTCTTCCTGATGGGAAAATAGAGTGACCTGTGCCTCTCCCAACACCAAGAGCTAGTCTCTCATTGGTTCCCCGTCTTCCCGTTCATCCTCAGGACAAATTGCAACCTGTACGGAACAGGAGGTTAAAGGTGCTGATGCTCCAAGTAGGGAGATTGCTAGTAAAGTGGCTGGAATGGCGAACCCGAGCACAAGGAGATGAGAAATGAGGTGCGTTTTAGAAACCTTTCCCCATCACACGGTGTACCATCTTCTGGGTTTCTCATGCATGTTTTCGATGTAGGAAGATGCCCTTGAACCTGGAGATTTGGGACCCATGCGATGGGTAGCACGCAGTATTACTTTAAAGGGTCTGCGTTTGCTCACCCAACCTCACCAAACCTCTCAGCCCCAAGAGTGTCCACCCTTATGTCTCATCCAGCTGTGGGTCTAGATATGGTCAATCCAGGTTGCATCACAGCCCCTGAACGAATTGTGTAAGAATTTCTCTCTCTTTCCCTGTCTTTGTTTCATGGGTTTTTAAAAGTAATTTATTTTTATAATGGGGTTTAGCTGCTTTTCACGGCTGTGTTTAGGCCGCTTTACACCCACTTGACCCACTAACAGAGAGATATCAATACATAGGTTTTAAGATTATTACTAGTCAGATATATTCTTGTGCGGTGAATCGGGCGTGTTGAGTCCAGTTCTCTGAGCAAGGAGTAGGTCTTGTCTATTCCATATTGGGTTTATGGAACGGTATCTGAGCTAATTTGAAACTCTTGTTTTATGTATCACCCCACCTCACCTTTCCCGTTAAGCAGCCATAGTGTGTTTTCTGCATGTGTGACTCTGTTCTGTTTTGTAATTCAGTTCAAGTGTAACGGTTTTTACATTCCCTCTATAAGTGACACCTTATGAGAAGTTTCCTTTTCTGTGTGACTTATTTCACTTAGAATCGTCTTACCTAAATCCACTCATCATGCTGCTACTAGCCTTATGACATTGATTTCATGGCTGAGTGATATTCCATTGTACATAAGGACCACAACTTTTTTATCCATTTTTCGCTTTCCTGGGATATTTAAGGTGGAAGGAAGTGGAGGTCCTTGTCAACAGAGCAGCCCTAAACTTTGGGGTGCTTGTGTCTTGCTGATTTTCAATTTTCCCACTTTATCCGCCCATGCGTGGAAGTGCCCTATGCTCTCTAAGCTGTGTTTTTTAGATGTTTCAGGACACACCGTACACTTCTCCAGAGTGGCTGTTGGCAATTTACATCCCGCCCATCAGTGTAGCAAGGCTCCCATTTCTCCATGGCCTGTCCTGCATTTCTGGTTTTGGCACTTTTTTCAGCATGGCCCTTTTGACCGATGGGAAGCGAGACTTCTTTGTAGCGCTGATTTGCCTTTCCAGGTTGCTTGGTTGGCCAAAAAGGGCGTATGCGTTTTCTCCTGAATATATTCAGGAAAAAACGCATACGCCCTTTTTGGACAAGGGCATCATTGTCAACGTTTTGCCGCTTTTCATGTGCTTTAAAGGCGATTCGCATCTTCCTCCTGAAATCTGTTTCCTGCAATTCTGCCTTGATTTCAAATCCTCTTCTTTGCCTTCCCTCAATATATTTGTGGACGAGAGTTATCATTTATAACTCTGCAGGTTTGTGAATTGCAGTGCCCTGAAGCTCCATTTTACAAGTCGCTTTTTTGGGAGCAGGCCGCAAAAGCGCAGGATGGATTCAGGCCCTGTTCTGGTTCCGGGGGGCAGGCTGAGCCTGTGGTTAATTCTTCCTGATGGGAAAATAGAGTGACCTGTGCCTGTCCCAACACCAAGAGCTAGTCTCTCATTGGTTCCCCGTCTTCCCGTTCATCCTCAGGACAAATTGCAACCTGTACGGAACAGGAGGTTAAAGGTGATGATGCTCCAAGTAGGGAGATTGCTAGTAAAGTGGCTGGAATGGCGAACCCGAGCACAAGGAGATGAGAAATGAGGTGCGTTTTAGAAACCTTTCCCCATCACACGGTGTACCATCTTCTGGGTTTCTCATGCATGTTTTCGATGTAGGAAGATGCCCTTGAACCTGGAGATTTGGGACCCATGCGATGGGTAGCACGCAGTATTACTTTAAAGGGTCTGCGTTTGCTCACCCAACCTCACCGAACCTCTCAGCCCCAAGAGTGTTCACCCTTATGTCTCATCCAGCTGTGGGTCTAGATATGGTCAATCCAGGTTGCATCACAGCCCCTGAACGAATTGTGTAAGAATTTCTCTCTCTTTCCCTGTCTTTGTTTCATGGGTTTTTAAAAATAATTTATTTTTATAATGGGGTTTAGCTGCTTTTCACGGCTGTGTTTAGGCCGCTTTACACCCACTTGACCCACTAAGAGAGAGATATCAATACATAGGTTTTAAGATTATTACTAGTCAGATATATTCTTGTGCGGTGAATCGGGCGTGTTGAGTCCAGTTCTCTGAGCAAGGAGTAGGTCTTGTCTATTCCATATTGGGTTTATGGAACGGTATCTGAGCTAATTTGAAACTCTTGTTTTATGTATCACCCCACCTCACCTTTCCCGTTAAGCAGCCATAGTGTGTTTTCTGCATGTGTGACTCTGTTCTGTTTTGTAATTCAGTTCAAGTGTAACGGTTTTTACATTCCCTCTATAAGTGACACCTTATGAGAAGTGTCCTTTTCTGTGTGACTTATTTCACTTAGAATCGTCTTACCTAAATCCACTCATCATGCTGCTACTAGCCTTATGACATTGATTTCATGGCTGAGTGATATTCCATTGTACATAAGGACCACAACTTTTTTATCCATTTTTAACTTTCCTGGGATATTTAAGGTGGAATGAAGTGGAGGTCCTTGTCAACAGAGCAGCCCTAAACTTTGGGGTGCTTGTGTCTTGCTGATTTTCAATTTTCCCACTTTATCCCCCCATGCGTGGAAGTGCCCTATGCTCTCTAAGCTGTGTTTTTTAGATGTTTCAGGACACACCGTACACTTCTCCAGAGTGGCTGTTGGCAATTTACATCCCGCCCATCAGTGTAGCAAGGCTCCCATTTCTCCATGGCCTGTCCTGCATTTCTGGTTTTGACACTTTTTTCAGCATGGCCCTTTTGACCGATGGGAAGCGAGACTTCTTTGTAGCGCTGATTTGCCTTTCCAGGTTGCTTGGTTGGCCAAAAAGGGCGTATGCGTTTTTTCCTGAATATATTCAGGAAAAAACGCATACGCCCTTTTTGGCCAAGGGCATCATTGTCAACGTTTTGCCGCTTTTCATGTGCTTTAAAGGCGATTCGAATCTACCTCCTGAAATCTGTTTCCTGCAATTCTGCCTTGATTTCAAATCCTCTTCTTTGCCTTCCCTCAATATATTTGTGGACGAGAGTTATCATTTATAACTCTGCAGGTTTGTGAATTGCAGTGCCCTGAAGCTCCATTTTACAAGTCGCTTTTTTGGGAGCCGTCCGCAAAAGCGCAGGATGGCTTCAGGCCCTGTTCTGGTTCAGGGGGGCAGGCTGAGCCTGTGGTTAATTCTTCTTCCTGATGGGAAAATAGAGTGACCTGTGCCTCTCCCAACACCAAGAGCTAGTCTCTCATTGGTTCCCCGTCTTCCCGTTCATCCTCAGGACAAATTGCAACCTGTACGGAACAGGAGGTTAAAGGTGCTGATGCTCCAAGTAGGGAGATTGCTAGTAAAGTGGCTGGAATGGCGAACCCGAGCACAAGGAGATGAGAAATGAGGTGCGTTTTAGAAACCTTTCCCCATCACACGGTGTACCATCTTCTGGGTTTCTCATGCATGTTTTCGATGTAGGAAGATGCCCTTGAACCTGGAGATTTGGGACCCATGCGATGGGTAGCACGCAGTATTACTTTAAAGGGTCTGCGTTTGCTCACCCAACCTCACCGAACCTCTCAGCCCCAAGAGTGTCCACCCTTATGTCTCATCCAGCTGTGGGTCTAGATATGGTCAATCCAGGTTGCATCACAGCCCCTGAACGAATTGTGTAAGAATTTCTCTCTCTTTCCCTGTCTTTGTTTCATGGGTTTTTAAAAGTAATTTATTTTTATAATGGGGTTTAGCTGCTTTTCACGGCTGTGTTTAGGCCGCTTTACACCCACTTGACCCACTAACAGAGAGATATCAATACATAGGTTTTAAGATTATTACTAGTCAGATATATTCTTGTGCGGTGAATCGGGCGTGTTGAGTCCAGTTCTCTGAGCAAGGAGTAGGTCTTGTCTATTCCATATTGGGTTTATGGAACGGTATCTGAGCTAATTTGAAACTCTTGTTTTATGTATCACCCCACCTCACCTTTCCCGTTAAGCAGCCATAGTGTGTTTTCTGCATGTGTGACTCTGTTCTGTTTTGTAATTCAGTTCAAGTGTAACGGTTTTTACATTCCCTCTATAAGTGACACCTTATGAGAAGTTTCCTTTTCTGTGTGACTTATTTCACTTAGAATCGTCTTACCTAAATCCACTCATCATGCTGCTACTAGCCTTATGACATTGATTTCATGGCTGAGTGATATTCCATTGTACATAAGGACCACAACTTTTTTATCCATTTTTCGCTTTCCTGGGATATTTAAGGTGGAAGGAAGTGGAGGTCCTTGTCAACAGAGCAGCCCTAAACTTTGGGGTGCTTGTGTCTTGCTGATTTTCAATTTTCCCACTTTATCCCCCCATGCGTGGAAGTGCCCTATGCTCTCTAAGCTGTGTTTTTTAGATGTTTCAGGACACACCGTACACTTCTCCAGAGTGGCTGTTGGCAATTTACATCCCGCCCATCAGTGTAGCAAGGCTCCCATTTCTCCATGGCCTGTCCTGCATTTCTGGTTTTGGCACTTTTTTCAGCATGGCCCTTTTGACCGATGGGAAGCGAGACTTCTTTGTAGCGCTGATTTGCCTTTCCAGGTTGCTTGGTTGGCCAAAAAGGGCGTATGCGTTTTCTCCTGAATATATTCAGGAAAAAACGCATACGCCCTTTTTGGACAAGGGCATCATTGTCAACGTTTTGCCGCTTTTCATGTGCTTTAAAGGCGATTCGCATCTTCCTCCTGAAATCTGTTTCCTGCAATTCTGCCTTGATTTCAAATCCTCTTCTTTGCCTTCCCTCAATATATTTGTGGACGAGAGTTATCATTTATAACTCTGCAGGTTTGTGAATTGCAGTGCCCTGAAGCTCCATTTTACAAGTCGCTTTTTTGGGAGCAGGCCGCAAAAGCGCAGGATGGATTCAGGCCCTGTTCTGGTTCCGGGGGGCAGGCTGAGCCTGTGGTTAATTCTTCCTGATGGGAAAATAGAGTGACCTGTGCCTGTCCCAACACCAAGAGCTAGTCTCTCATTGGTTCCCCGTCTTCCCGTTCATCCTCAGGACAAATTGCAACCTGTACGGAACAGGAGGTTAAAGGTGATGATGCTCCAAGTAGGGAGATTGCTAGTAAAGTGGCTGGAATGGCGAACCCGAGCACAAGGAGATGAGAAATGAGGTGCGTTTTAGAAACCTTTCCCCATCACACGGTGTACCATCTTCTGGGTTTCTCATGCATGTTTTCGATGTAGGAAGATGCCCTTGAACCTGGAGATTTGGGACCCATGCGATGGGTAGCACGCAGTATTACTTTAAAGGGTCTGCGTTTGCTCACCCAACCTCACCGAACCTCTCAGCCCCAAGAGTGTTCACCCTTATGTCTCATCCAGCTGTGGGTCTAGATATGGTCAATCCAGGTTGCATCACAGCCCCTGAACGAATTGTGTAAGAATTTCTCTCTCTTTCCCTGTCTTTGTTTCATGGGTTTTTAAAAATAATTTATTTTTATAATGGGGTTTAGCTGCTTTTCACGGCTGTGTTTAGGCCGCTTTACACCCACTTGACCCACTAAGAGAGAGATATCAATACATAGGTTTTAAGATTATTACTAGTCAGATATATTCTTGTGCGGTGAATCGGGCGTGTTGAGTCCAGTTCTCTGAGCAAGGAGTAGGTCTTGTCTATTCCATATTGGGTTTATGGAACGGTATCTGAGCTAATTTGAAACTCTTGTTTTATGTATCACCCCACCTCACCTTTCCCGTTAAGCAGCCATAGTGTGTTTTCTGCATGTGTGACTCTGTTCTGTTTTGTAATTCAGTTCAAGTGTAACGGTTTTTACATTCCCTCTATAAGTGACACCTTATGAGAAGTGTCCTTTTCTGTGTGACTTATTTCACTTAGAATCGTCTTACCTAAATCCACTCATCATGCTGCTACTAGCCTTATGACATTGATTTCATGGCTGAGTGATATTCCATTGTACATAAGGACCACAACTTTTTTATCCATTTTTAACTTTCCTGGGATATTTAAGGTGGAATGAAGTGGAGGTCCTTGTCAACAGAGCAGCCCTAAACTTTGGGGTGCTTGTGTCTTGCTGATTTTCAATTTTCCCACTTTATCCCCCCATGCGTGGAAGTGCCCTATGCTCTCTAAGCTGTGTTTTTTAGATGTTTCAGGACACACCGTACACTTCTCCAGAGTGGCTGTTGGCAATTTACATCCCGCCCATCAGTGTAGCAAGGCTCCCATTTCTCCATGGCCTGTCCTGCATTTCTGGTTTTGACACTTTTTTCAGCATGGCCCTTTTGACCGATGGGAAGCGAGACTTCTTTGTAGCGCTGATTTGCCTTTCCAGGTTGCTTGGTTGGCCAAAAAGGGCGTATGCGTTTTTTCCTGAATATATTCAGGAAAAAACGCATACGCCCTTTTTGGCCAAGGGCATCATTGTCAACGTTTTGCCGCTTTTCATGTGCTTTAAAGGCGATTCGAATCTACCTCCTGAAATCTGTTTCCTGCAATTCTGCCTTGATTTCAAATCCTCTTCTTTGCCTTCCCTCAATATATTTGTGGACGAGAGTTATCATTTATAACTCTGCAGGTTTGTGAATTGCAGTGCCCTGAAGCTCCATTTTACAAGTCGCTTTTTTGGGAGCCGTCCGCAAAAGCGCAGGATGGCTTCAGGCCCTGTTCTGGTTCAGGGGGGCAGGCTGAGCCTGTGGTTAATTCTTCTTCCTGATGGGAAAATAGAGTGACCTGTGCCTCTCCCAACACCAAGAGCTAGTCTCTCATTGGTTCCCCGTCTTCCCGTTCATCCTCAGGACAAATTGCAACCTGTACGGAACAGGAGGTTAAAGGTGATGATGCTCCAAGTAGGGAGATTGCTAGTAAAGTGGCTGGAATGGCGAACCCGAGCACAAGGAGATGAGAAATGAGGTGCGTTTTAGAAACCTTTCCCCATCACACGGTGTACCATCTTCTGGGTTTCTCATGCATGTTTTCGATGTAGGAAGATGCCCTTGAACCTGGAGATTTGGGACCCATGCGATGGGTAGCACGCAGTATTACTTTAAAGGGTCTGCGTTTGCTCACCCAACCTCACCGAACCTCTCAGCCCCAAGAGTGTTCACCCTTATGTCTCATCCAGCTGTGGGTCTAGATATGGTCAATCCAGGTTGCATCACAGCCCCTGAACGAATTGTGTAAGAATTTCTCTCTCTTTCCCTGTCTTTGTTTCATGGGTTTTTAAAAATAATTTATTTTTATAATGGGGTTTAGCTGCTTTTCACGGCTGTGTTTAGGCCGCTTTACACCCACTTGACCCACTAAGAGAGAGATATCAATACATAGGTTTTAAGATTATTACTAGTCAGATATATTCTTGTGCGGTGAATCGGGCGTGTTGAGTCCAGTTCTCTGAGCAAGGAGTAGGTCTTGTCTATTCCATATTGGGTTTATGGAACGGTATCTGAGCTAATTTGAAACTCTTGTTTTATGTATCACCCCACCTCACCTTTCCCGTTAAGCAGCCATAGTGTGTTTTCTGCATGTGTGACTCTGTTCTGTTTTGTAATTCAGTTCAAGTGTAACGGTTTTTACATTCCCTCTATAAGTGACACCTTATGAGAAGTGTCCTTTTCTGTGTGACTTATTTCACTTAGAATCGTCTTACCTAAATCCACTCATCATGCTGCTACTAGCCTTATGACATTGATTTCATGGCTGAGTGATATTCCATTGTACATAAGGACCACAACTTTTTTATCCATTTTTAACTTTCCTGGGATATTTAAGGTGGAATGAAGTGGAGGTCCTTGTCAACAGAGCAGCCCTAAACTTTGGGGTGCTTGTGTCTTGCTGATTTTCAATTTTCCCACTTTATCCCCCCATGCGTGGAAGTGCCCTATGCTCTCTAAGCTGTGTTTTTTAGATGTTTCAGGACACACCGTACACTTCTCCAGAGTGGCTGTTGGCAATTTACATCCCGCCCATCAGTGTAGCAAGGCTCCCATTTCTCCATGGCCTGTCCTGCATTTCTGGTTTTGACACTTTTTTCAGCATGGCCCTTTTGACCGATGGGAAGCGAGACTTCTTTGTAGCGCTGATTTGCCTTTCCAGGTTGCTTGGTTGGCCAAAAAGGGCGTATGCGTTTTTTCCTGAATATATTCAGGAAAAAACGCATACGCCCTTTTTGGCCAAGGGCATCATTGTCAACGTTTTGCCGCTTTTCATGTGCTTTAAAGGCGATTCGAATCTACCTCCTGAAATCTGTTTCCTGCAATTCTGCCTTGATTTCAAATCCTCTTCTTTGCCTTCCCTCAATATATTTGTGGACGAGAGTTATCATTTATAACTCTGCAGGTTTGTGAATTGCAGTGCCCTGAAGCTCCATTTTACAAGTCGCTTTTTTGGGAGCCGTCCGCAAAAGCGCAGGATGGCTTCAGGCCCTGTTCTGGTTCAGGGGGGCAGGCTGAGCCTGTGGTTAATTCTTCTTCCTGATGGGAAAATAGAGTGACCTGTGCCTCTCCCAACACCAAGAGCTAGTCTCTCATTGGTTCCCCGTCTTCCCGTTCATCCTCAGGACAAATTGCAACCTGTACGGAACAGGAGGTTAAAGGTGCTGATGCTCCAAGTAGGGAGATTGCTAGTAAAGTGGCTGGAATGGCGAACCCGAGCACAAGGAGATGAGAAATGAGGTGCGTTTTAGAAACCTTTCCCCATCACACGGTGTACCATCTTCTGGGTTTCTCATGCATGTTTTCGATGTAGGAAGATGCCCTTGAACCTGGAGATTTGGGACCCATGCGATGGGTAGCACGCAGTATTACTTTAAAGGGTCTGCGTTTGCTCACCCAACCTCACCGAACCTCTCAGCCCCAAGAGTGTCCACCCTTATGTCTCATCCAGCTGTGGGTCTAGATATGGTCAATCCAGGTTGCATCACAGCCCCTGAACGAATTGTGTAAGAATTTCTCTCTCTTTCCCTGTCTTTGTTTCATGGGTTTTTAAAAGTAATTTATTTTTATAATGGGGTTTAGCTGCTTTTCACGGCTGTGTTTAGGCCGCTTTACACCCACTTGACCCACTAACAGAGAGATATCAATACATAGGTTTTAAGATTATTACTAGTCAGATATATTCTTGTGCGGTGAATCGGGCGTGTTGAGTCCAGTTCTCTGAGCAAGGAGTAGGTCTTGTCTATTCCATATTGGGTTTATGGAACGGTATCTGAGCTAATTTGAAACTCTTGTTTTATGTATCACCCCACCTCACCTTTCCCGTTAAGCAGCCATAGTGTGTTTTCTGCATGTGTGACTCTGTTCTGTTTTGTAATTCAGTTCAAGTGTAACGGTTTTTACATTCCCTCTATAAGTGACACCTTATGAGAAGTTTCCTTTTCTGTGTGACTTATTTCACTTAGAATCGTCTTACCTAAATCCACTCATCATGCTGCTACTAGCCTTATGACATTGATTTCATGGCTGAGTGATATTCCATTGTACATAAGGACCACAACTTTTTTATCCATTTTTCGCTTTCCTGGGATATTTAAGGTGGAAGGAAGTGGAGGTCCTTGTCAACAGAGCAGCCCTAAACTTTGGGGTGCTTGTGTCTTGCTGATTTTCAATTTTCCCACTTTATCCCCCCATGCGTGGAAGTGCCCTATGCTCTCTAAGCTGTGTTTTTTAGATGTTTCAGGACACACCGTACACTTCTCCAGAGTGGCTGTTGGCAATTTACATCCCGCCCATCAGTGTAGCAAGGCTCCCATTTCTCCATGGCCTGTCCTGCATTTCTGGTTTTGGCACTTTTTTCAGCATGGCCCTTTTGACCGATGGGAAGCGAGACTTCTTTGTAGCGCTGATTTGCCTTTCCAGGTTGCTTGGTTGGCCAAAAAGGGCGTATGCGTTTTCTCCTGAATATATTCAGGAAAAAACGCATACGCCCTTTTTGGACAAGGGCATCATTGTCAACGTTTTGCCGCTTTTCATGTGCTTTAAAGGCGATTCGCATCTTCCTCCTGAAATCTGTTTCCTGCAATTCTGCCTTGATTTCAAATCCTCTTCTTTGCCTTCCCTCAATATATTTGTGGACGAGAGTTATCATTTATAACTCTGCAGGTTTGTGAATTGCAGTGCCCTGAAGCTCCATTTTACAAGTCGCTTTTTTGGGAGCAGGCCGCAAAAGCGCAGGATGGATTCAGGCCCTGTTCTGGTTCCGGGGGGCAGGCTGAGCCTGTGGTTAATTCTTCCTGATGGGAAAATAGAGTGACCTGTGCCTGTCCCAACACCAAGAGCTAGTCTCTCATTGGTTCCCCGTCTTCCCGTTCATCCTCAGGACAAATTGCAACCTGTACGGAACAGGAGGTTAAAGGTGCTGATGCTCCAAGTAGGGAGATTGCTAGTAAAGTGGCTGGAATGGCGAACCCGAGCACAAGGAGATGAGAAATGAGGTGCGTTTTAGAAACCTTTCCCCATCACACGGTGTACCATCTTCTGGGTTTCTCATGCATGTTTTCGATGTAGGAAGATGCCCTTGAACCTGGAGATTTGGGACCCATGCGATGGGTAGCACGCAGTATTACTTTAAAGGGTCTGCGTTTGCTCACCCAACCTCACCGAACCTCTCAGCCCCAAGAGTGTCCACCCTTATGTCTCATCCAGCTGTGGGTCTAGATATGGTCAATCCAGGTTGCATCACAGCCCCTGAACGAATTGTGTAAGAATTTCTCTCTCTTTCCCTGTCTTTGTTTCATGGGTTTTTAAAAATAATTTATTTTTATAATGGGGTTTAGCTGCTTTTCACGGCTGTGTTTAGGCCGCTTTACACCCACTTGACCCACTAACAGAGCGATATCAATACATAGGTTTTAAGATTATTACTAGTCAGATATATTCTTGTGCGGTGAATCGGGCGTGTTGAGTCCAGTTCTCTGAGCAAGGAGTAGGTCTTGTCTATTCCATATTGGGTTTATGGAACGGTATCTGAGCTAATTTGAAACTCTTGTTTTATGTATCACCCCACCTCACCTTTCCCGTTAAGCAGCCATAGTGTGTTTTCTGCATGTGTGACTCTGTTCTGTTTTGTAATTCAGTTCAAGTGTAACGGTTTTTACATTCCCTCTATAAGTGACACCTTATGAGAAGTGTCATTTTCTGTGTGACTTATTTCACTTAGAATCGTCTTACCTAAATCCACTCATCATGCTGCTACTAGCCTTATGACATTGATTTCATGGCTGAGTGATATTCCATTGTACATAAGGACCACAACTTTGTTATCCATTTTTCGCTTTCCTGGGATATTTAAGGTGGAAGGAAGTGGAGGTCCTTGTCAACAGAGCAGCCCTAAACTTTGGGGTGCTTGTGTCTTGCTGATTTTCAATTTTCCCACTTTATCCCCCCATGCGTGGAAGTGCCCTATGCTCTCTAAGCTGTGTTTTTTAGATGTTTCAGGACACACCGTACACTTCTCCAGAGTGGCTGTTGGCAATTTACATCCCGCCCATCAGTGTAGCAAGGCTCCCATTTCTCCATGGCCTGTCCTGCATTTCTGGATTTGGCACTTTTTTCAGCATGGCCCTTTTGACCGATGGGAAGCGAGACTTCTTTGTAGCGCTGATTTGCCTTTCCAGGTTGCTTGGTTGGCCAAAAAGGGCGTATGCGTTTTCTCCTGAATATATTCAGGAAAAAACGCATACGCCCTTTTTGGACAAGGGCATCATTGTCAACGTTTTGCCGCTTTTCATGTGCTTTAAAGGCGATTCGCATCTTCCTCCTGAAATCTGTTTCCTGCAATTCTGCCTTGATTTCAAATCCTCTTCTTTGCCTTCCCTCAATATATTTGTGGACGAGAGTTATCATTTATAACTCTGCAGGTTTGTGAATTGCAGTGCCCTGAAGCTCCATTTTACAAGTCGGTTTTTTGGGAGCCGGCCGCAAAAGCGCAGGATGGCTTCAGGCCCTGTTCTGGTTCCGGGGGGCAGGCTGAGCCTGTGGTTAATTCTTCTTCCTGATGGGAAAATAGAGTGACCTGTGCCTGTCCCAACACCAAGAGCTAGTCTCTCATTGGTTCCCCGTCTTCCCGTTCATCCTCAGGACAAATTGCAACCTGTACGGAACAGGAGGTTAAAGGTGCTGATGCTCCAAGTAGGGAGATTGCTAGTAAAGTGGCTGGAATGGCGAACCCGAGCACAAGGAGATGAGAAATGAGGTGCGTTTTAGAAACCTTTCCCCATCACACGGTGTACCATCTTCTGGGTTTCTCATGCATGTTTTCGATGTAGGAAGATGCCCTTGAACCTGGAGATTTGGGACCCATGCGATGGGTAGCACGCAGTATTACTTTAAAGGGTCTGCGTTTGCTCACCCAACCTCACCGAACCTCTCAGCCCCAAGAGTGTCCACCCTTATGTCTCATCCAGCTGTGGGTCTAGATATGGTCAATCCAGGTTGCATCACAGCCCCTGAACGAATTGTGTAAGAATTTCTCTCTCTTTCCCTGTCTTTGTTTCATGGGTTTTTAAAAATAATTTATTTTTATAATGGGGTTTAGCTGCTTTTCACGGCTGTGTTTAGGCCGCTTTACACCCACTTGACCCACTAACAGAGAGATATCAATACATAGGTTTTAAGATTATTACTAGTCAGATATATTCTTGTGCGGTGAATCGGGCGTGTTGAGTCCAGTTCTCTGAGCAAGGAGTAGGTCTTGTCTATTCCATATTGGGTTTATGGAACGGTATCTGAGCTAATTTGAAACTCTTGTTTTATGTATCACCCCACCTCACCTTTCCCGTTAAGCAGCCATAGTGTGTTTTCTGCATGTGTGACTCTGTTCTGTTTTGTAATTCAGTTCAAGTGTAACGGTTTTTACATTCCCTCTATAAGTGACACCTTATGAGAAGTGTCCTTTTCTGTGTGACTTATTTCACTTAGAATCGTCTTACCTAAATCCACTCATCATGCTGCTACTAGCCTTATGACATTGATTTCATGGCTGAGTGATATTCCATTGTACATAAGGACCACAACTTTTTTATCCATTTTTAACTTTCCTGGGATATTTAAGGTGGAATGAAGTGGAGGTCCTTGTCAACAGAGCAGCCCTAAACTTTGGGGTGCTTGTGTCTTGCTGATTTTCAATTTTCCCACTTTATCCCCCATGCGTGGAAGTGCCCTATGCTCTCTAAGCTGTGTTTTTTAGATGTTTCAGGACACACCGTACACTTCTCCAGAGTGGCTGTTGGCAATTTACATCCCGCCCATCAGTGTAGCAAGGCTCCCATTTCTCCATGGCCTGTCCTGCATTTCTGGTTTTGACACTTTTTTCAGCATGGCCCTTTTGACCGATGGGAAGCGAGACTTCTTTGTAGCGCTGATTTGCCTTTCCAGGTTGCTTGGTTGGCCAAAAAGGGCGTATGCGTTTTTTCCTGAATATATTCAGGAAAAAACGCATACGCCCTTTTTGGCCAAGGGCATCATTGTCAACGTTTTGCCGCTTTTCATGTGCTTTAAAGGCGATTCGAATCTACCTCCTGAAATCTGTTTCCTGCAATTCTGCCTTGATTTCAAATCCTCTTCTTTGCCTTCCCTCAATATATTTGTGGACGAGAGTTATCATTTATAACTCTGCAGGTTTGTGAATTGCAGTGCCCTGAAGCTCCATTTTACAAGTCGCTTTTTTGGGAGCCGTCCGCAAAAGCGCAGGATGGCTTCAGGCCCTGTTCTGGTTCAGGGGGGCAGGCTGAGCCTGTGGTTAATTCTTCTTCCTGATGGGAAAATAGAGTGACCTGTGCCTCTCCCAACACCAAGAGCTAGTCTCTCATTGGTTCCCCGTCTTCCCGTTCATCCTCAGGACAAATTGCAACCTGTACGGAACAGGAGGTTAAAGGTGCTGATGCTACAAGTAGGGAGATTGCTAGTAAAGTGGCTGGAATGGCGAACCCGAGCACAAGGAGATGAGAAATGAGGTGCGTTTTAGAAACATTTCCCCATCACACGGTGTACCATCTTCTGGGTTTCTCATGCATGTTTTCGATGTAGGAAGATGCCCTTGAACCTGGAGATTTGGGACCCATGCGATGGGTAGCACGCAGTATTACTTTAAAGGGTCTGCGTTTGCTCACCCAACCTCACCGAACCTCTCAGCCCCAAGAGTGTCCACCCTTATGTCTCATCCAGCTGTGGGTCTAGATATGGTCAATCCAGGTTGCATCACAGCCCCTGAACGAATTGTGTAAGAATTTCTCTCTCTTTCCCTGTCTTTGTTTCATGGGTTTTTAAAAGTAATTTATTTTTATAATGGGGTTTAGCTGCTTTTCACGGCTGTGTTTAGGCCGCTTTACACCCACTTGACCCACTAACAGAGAGATATCAATACATAGGTTTTAAGATTATTACTAGTCAGATATATTCTTGTGCGGTGAATCGGGCGTGTTGAGTCCAGTTCTCTGAGCAAGGAGTAGGTCTTGTCTATTCCATATTGGGTTTATGGAACGGTATCTGAGCTAATTTGAAACTCTTGTTTTATGTATCACCCCACCTCACCTTTCCCGTTAAGCAGCCATAGTGTGTTTTCTGCATGTGTGACTCTGTTCTGTTTTGTAATTCAGTTCAAGTGTAACGGTTTTTACATTCCCTCTATAAGTGACACCTTATGAGAAGTGTCCTTTTCTGTGTGACTTATTTCACTTAGAATCGTCTTACCTAAATCCACTCATCATGCTGCTACTAGCCTTATGACATTGATTTCATGGCTGAGTGATATTCCATTGTACATAAGGACCACAACTTTTTTATCCATTTTTAACTTTCCTGGGATATTTAAGGTGGAATGAAGTGGAGGTCCTTGTCAACAGAGCAGCCCTAAACTTTGGGGTGCTTGTGTCTTGCTGATTTTCAATTTTCCCACTTTATCCCCCCATGCGTGGAAGTGCCCTATGCTCTCTAAGCTGTGTTTTTTAGATGTTTCAGGACACACCGTACACTTCTCCAGAGTGGCTGTTGGCAATTTACATCCCGCCCATCAGTGTAGCAAGGCTCCCATTTCTCCATGGCCTGTCCTGCATTTCTGGTTTTGACACTTTTTTCAGCATGGCCCTTTTGACCGATGGGAAGCGAGACTTCTTTGTAGCGCTGATTTGCCTTTCCAGGTTGCTTGGTTGGCCAAAAAGGGCGTATGCGTTTTTTCCTGAATATATTCAGGAAAAAACGCATACGCCCTTTTTGGCCAAGGGCATCATTGTCAACGTTTTGCCGCTTTTCATGTGCTTTAAAGGCGATTCGAATCTACCTCCTGAAATCTGTTTCCTGCAATTCTGCCTTGATTTCAAATCCTCTTCTTTGCCTTCCCTCAATATATTTGTGGACGAGAGTTATCATTTATAACTCTGCAGGTTTGTGAATTGCAGTGCCCTGAAGCTCCATTTTACAAGTCGCTTTTTTGGGAGCCGTCCGCAAAAGCGCAGGATGGCTTCAGGCCCTGTTCTGGTTCAGGGGGGCAGGCTGAGCCTGTGGTTAATTCTTCTTCCTGATGGGAAAATAGAGTGACCTGTGCCTCTCCCAACACCAAGAGCTAGTCTCTCATTGGTTCCCCGTCTTCCCGTTCATCCTCAGGACAAATTGCAACCTGTACGGAACAGGAGGTTAAAGGTGCTGATGCTCCAAGTAGGGAGATTGCTAGTAAAGTGGCTGGAATGGCGAACCCGAGCACAAGGAGATGAGAAATGAGGTGCGTTTTAGAAACCTTTCCCCATCACACGGTGTACCATCTTCTGGGTTTCTCATGCATGTTTTCGATGTAGGAAGATGCCCTTGAACCTGGAGATTTGGGACCCATGCGATGGGTAGCACGCAGTATTACTTTAAAGGGTCTGCGTTTGCTCACCCAACCTCACCGAACCTCTCAGCCCCAAGAGTGTCCACCCTTATGTCTCATCCAGCTGTGGGTCTAGATATGGTCAATCCAGGTTGCATCACAGCCCCTGAACGAATTGTGTAAGAATTTCTCTCTCTTTCCCTGTCTTTGTTTCATGGGTTTTTAAAAATAATTTATTTTTATAATGGGGTTTAGCTGCTTTTCACGGCTGTGTTTAGGCCGCTTTACACCCACTTGACCCACTAACAGAGCGATATCAATACATAGGTTTTAAGATTATTACTAGTCAGATATATTCTTGTGCGGTGAATCGGGCGTGTTGAGTCCAGTTCTCTGAGCAAGGAGTAGGTCTTGTCTATTCCATATTGGGTTTATGGAACGGTATCTGAGCTAATTTGAAACTCTTGTTTTATGTATCACCCCACCTCACCTTTCCCGTTAAGCAGCCATAGTGTGTTTTCTGCATGTGTGACTCTGTTCTGTTTTGTAATTCAGTTCAAGTGTAACGGTTTTTACATTCCCTCTATAAGTGACACCTTATGAGAAGTGTCCTTTTCTGTGTGACTTATTTCACTTAGAATCGTCTTACCTAAATCCACTCATCATGCTGCTACTAGCCTTATGACATTGATTTCATGGCTGAGTGATATTCCATTGTACATAAGGACCACAACTTTTTTATCCATTTTTAACTTTCCTGGGATATTTAAGGTGGAATGAAGTGGAGGTCCTTGTCAACAGAGCAGCCCTAAACTTTGGGGTGCTTGTGTCTTGCTGATTTTCAATTTTCCCACTTTATCCCCCCATGCGTGGAAGTGCCCTATGCTCTCTAAGCTGTGTTTTTTAGATGTTTCAGGACACACCGTACACTTCTCCAGAGTGGCTGTTGGCAATTTACATCCCGCCCATCAGTGTAGCAAGGCTCCCATTTCTCCATGGCCTGTCCTGCATTTCTGGTTTTGACACTTTTTTCAGCATGGCCCTTTTGACCGATGGGAAGCGAGACTTCTTTGTAGCGCTGATTTGCCTTTCCAGGTTGCTTGGTTGGCCAAAAAGGGCGTATGCGTTTTTTCCTGAATATATTCAGGAAAAAACGCATACGCCCTTTTTGGCCAAGGGCATCATTGTCAACGTTTTGCCGCTTTTCATGTGCTTTAAAGGCGATTCGAATCTACCTCCTGAAATCTGTTTCCTGCAATTCTGCCTTGATTTCAAATCCTCTTCTTTGCCTTCCCTCAATATATTTGTGGACGAGAGTTATCATTTATAACTCTGCAGGTTTGTGAATTGCAGTGCCCTGAAGCTCCATTTTACAAGTCGCTTTTTTGGGAGCCGTCCGCAAAAGCGCAGGATGGCTTCAGGCCCTGTTCTGGTTCAGGGGGGCAGGCTGAGCCTGTGGTTAATTCTTCTTCCTGATGGGAAAATAGAGTGACCTGTGCCTCTCCCAACACCAAGAGCTAGTCTCTCATTGGTTCCCCGTCTTCCCGTTCATCCTCAGGACAAATTGCAACCTGTACGGAACAGGAGGTTAAAGGTGCTGATGCTCCAAGTAGGGAGATTGCTAGTAAAGTGGCTGGAATGGCGAACCCGAGCACAAGGAGATGAGAAATGAGGTGCGTTTTAGAAACCTTTCCCCATCACACGGTGTACCATCTTCTGGGTTTCTCATGCATGTTTTCGATGTAGGAAGATGCCCTTGAACCTGGAGATTTGGGACCCATGCGATGGGTAGCACGCAGTATTACTTTAAAGGGTCTGCGTTTGCTCACCCAACCTCACCGAACCTCTCAGCCCCAAGAGTGTCCACCCTTATGTCTCATCCAGCTGTGGGTCTAGATATGGTCAATCCAGGTTGCATCACAGCCCCTGAACGAATTGTGTAAGAATTTCTCTCTCTTTCCCTGTCTTTGTTTCATGGGTTTTTAAAAGTAATTTATTTTTATAATGGGGTTTAGCTGCTTTTCACGGCTGTGTTTAGGCCGCTTTACACCCACTTGACCCACTAACAGAGAGATATCAATACATAGGTTTTAAGATTATTACTAGTCAGATATATTCTTGTGCGGTGAATCGGGCGTGTTGAGTCCAGTTCTCTGAGCAAGGAGTAGGTCTTGTCTATTCCATATTGGGTTTATGGAACGGTATCTGAGCTAATTTGAAACTCTTGTTTTATGTATCACCCCACCTCACCTTTCCCGTTAAGCAGCCATAGTGTGTTTTCTGCATGTGTGACTCTGTTCTGTTTTGTAATTCAGTTCAAGTGTAACGGTTTTTACATTCCCTCTATAAGTGACACCTTATGAGAAGTGTCCTTTTCTGTGTGACTTATTTCACTTAGAATCGTCTTACCTAAATCCACTCATCATGCTGCTACTAGCCTTATGACATTGATTTCATGGCTGAGTGATATTCCATTGTACATAAGGACCACAACTTTTTTATCCATTTTTCGCTTTCCTGGGATATTTAAGGTGGAAGGAAGTGGAGGTCCTTGTCAACAGAGCAGCCCTAAACTTTGGGGTGCTTGTGTCTTGCTGATTTTCAATTTTCCCACTTTATCCCCCCATGCGTGGAAGTGCCCTATGCTCTCTAAGCTGTGTTTTTTAGATGTTTCAGGACACACCGTACACTTCTCCAGAGTGGCTGTTGGCAATTTACATCCCGCCCATCAGTGTAGCAAGGCTCCCATTTCTCCATGGCCTGTCCTGCATTTCTGGTTTTGGCACTTTTTTCAGCATGGCCCTTTTGACCGATGGGAAGCGAGACTTCTTTGTAGCGCTGATTTGCCTTTCCAGGTTGCTTGGTTGGCCAAAAAGGGCGTATGCGTTTTCTCCTGAATATATTCAGGAAAAAACGCATACGCCCTTTTTGGACAAGGGCATCATTGTCAACGTTTTGCCGCTTTTCATGTGCTTTAAAGGCGATTCGCATCTTCCTCCTGAAATCTGTTTCCTGCAATTCTGCCTTGATTTCAAATCCTCTTCTTTGCCTTCCCTCAATATATTTGTGGACGAGAGTTATCATTTATAACTCTGCAGGTTTGTGAATTGCAGTGCCCTGAAGCTCCATTTTACAAGTCGCTTTTTTGGGAGCAGGCCGCAAAAGCGCAGGATGGATTCAGGCCCTGTTCTGGTTCCGGGGGGCAGGCTGAGCCTGTGGTTAATTCTTCTTCCTGATGGGAAAATAGAGTGACCTGTGCCTGTCCCAACACCAAGAGCTAGTCTCTCATTGGTTCCCCGTCTTCCCGTTCATCCTCAGGACAAATTGCAACCTGTACGGAACAGGAGGTTAAAGGTGATGATGCTCCAAGTAGGGAGATTGCTAGTAAAGTGGCTGGAATGGCGAACCCGAGCACAAGGAGATGAGAAATGAGGTGCGTTTTAGAAACCTTTCCCCATCACACGGTGTACCATCTTCTGGGTTTCTCATGCATGTTTTCGATGTAGGAAGATGCCCTTGAACCTGGAGATTTGGGACCCATGCGATGGGTAGCACGCAGTATTACTTTAAAGGGTCTGCGTTTGCTCACCCAACCTCACCGAACCTCTCAGCCCCAAGAGTGTTCACCCTTATGTCTCATCCAGCTGTGGGTCTAGATATGGTCAATCCAGGTTGCATCACAGCCCCTGAACGAATTGTGTAAGAATTTCTCTCTCTTTCCCTGTCTTTGTTTCATGGGTTTTTAAAAATAATTTATTTTTATAATGGGGTTTAGCTGCTTTTCACGGCTGTGTTTATGCCGCTTTACACCCACTTGACCCACTAAGAGAGAGATATCAATACATAGGTTTTAAGATTATTACTAGTCAGATATATTCTTGTGCGGTGAATCGGGCGTGTTGAGTCCAGTTCTCTGAGCAAGGAGTAGGTCTTGTCTATTCCATATTGGGTTTATGGAACGGTATCTGAGCTAATTTGAAACTCTTGTTTTATGTATCACCCCACCTCACCTTTCCCGTTAAGCAGCCATAGTGTGTTTTCTGCATGTGTGACTCTGTTCTGTTTTGTAATTCAGTTCAAGTGTAACGGTTTTTACATTCCCTCTATAAGTGACACCTTATGAGAAGTGTCCTTTTCTGTGTGACTTATTTCACTTAGAATCGTCTTACCTAAATCCACTCATCATGCTGCTACTAGCCTTATGACATTGATTTCATGGCTGAGTGATATTCCATTGTACATAAGGACCACAACTTTTTTATCCATTTTTAACTTTCCTGGGATATTTAAGGTGGAATGAAGTGGAGGTCCTTGTCAACAGAGCAGCCCTAAACTTTGGGGTGCTTGTGTCTTGCTGATTTTCAATTTTCCCACTTTATCCCCCCATGCGTGGAAGTGCCCTATGCTCTCTAAGCTGTGTTTTTTAGATGTTTCAGGACACACCGTACACTTCTCCAGAGTGGCTGTTGGCAATTTACATCCCGCCCATCAGTGTAGCAAGGCTCCCATTTCTCCATGGCCTGTCCTGCATTTCTGGTTTTGACACTTTTTTCAGCATGGCCCTTTTGACCGATGGGAAGCGAGACTTCTTTGTAGCGCTGATTTGCCTTTCCAGGTTGCTTGGTTGGCCAAAAAGGGCGTATGCGTTTTTTCCTGAATATATTCAGGAAAAAACGCATACGCCCTTTTTGGCCAAGGGCATCATTGTCAACGTTTTGCCGCTTTTCATGTGCTTTAAAGGCGATTCGAATCTACCTCCTGAAATCTGTTTCTGCAATTCTGCCTTGATTTCAAATCCTCTTCTTTGCCTTCCCTCAATATATTTGTGGACGAGAGTTATCATTTATAACTCTGCAGGTTTGTGAATTGCAGTGCCCTGAAGCTCCATTTTACAAGTCGCTTTTTTGGGAGCCGTCCGCAAAAGCGCAGGATGGCTTCAGGCCCTGTTCTGGTTCAGGGGGGCAGGCTGAGCCTGTGGTTAATTCTTCTTCCTGATGGGAAAATAGAGTGACCTGTGCCTGTCCCAACACCAAGAGCTAGTCTCTCATTGGTTCCCCGTCTTCCCGTTCATCCTCAGGACAAATTGCAACCTGTACGGAACAGGAGGTTAAAGGTGCTGATGCTCCAAGTAGGGAGATTGCTAGTAAAGTGGCTGGAATGGCGAACCCGAGCACAAGGAGATGAGAAATGAGGTGCGTTTTAGAAACCTTTCCCCATCACACGGTGTACCATCTTCTGGGTTTCTCATGCATGTTTTCGATGTAGGAAGATGCCCTTGAACCTGGAGATTTGGGACCCATGCGATGGGTAGCACGCAGTATTACTTTAAAGGGTCTGCGTTTGCTCACCCAACCTCACCAAACCTCTCAGCCCCAAGAGTGTCCACCCTTATGTCTCATCCAGCTGTGGGTCTAGATATGGTCAATCCAGGTTGCATCACAGCCCCTGAACGAATTGTGTAAGAATTTCTCTCTCTTTCCCTGTCTTTGTTTCATGGGTTTTTAAAAGTAATTTATTTTTATAATGGGGTTTAGCTGCTTTTCACGGCTGTGTTTAGGCCGCTTTACACCCACTTGACCCACTAACAGAGAGATATCAATACATAGGTTTTAAGATTATTACTAGTCAGATATATTCTTGTGCGGTGAATCGGGCGTGTTGAGTCCAGTTCTCTGAGCAAGGAGTAGGTCTTGTCTATTCCATATTGGGTTTATGGAACGGTATCTGAGCTAATTTGAAACTCTTGTTTTATGTATCACCCCACCTCACCTTTCCCGTTAAGCAGCCATAGTGTGTTTTCTGCATGTGTGACTCTGTTCTGTTTTGTAATTCAGTTCAAGTGTAACGGTTTTTACATTCCCTCTATAAGTGACACCTTATGAGAAGTTTCCTTTTCTGTGTGACTTATTTCACTTAGAATCGTCTTACCTAAATCCACTCATCATGCTGCTACTAGCCTTATGACATTGATTTCATGGCTGAGTGATATTCCATTGTACATAAGGACCACAACTTTTTTATCCATTTTTCGCTTTCCTGGGATATTTAAGGTGGAAGGAAGTGGAGGTCCTTGTCAACAGAGCAGCCCTAAACTTTGGGGTGCTTGTGTCTTGCTGATTTTCAATTTTCCCACTTTATCCCCCCATGCGTGGAAGTGCCCTATGCTCTCTAAGCTGTGTTTTTTAGATGTTTCAGGACACACCGTACACTTCTCCAGAGTGGCTGTTGGCAATTTACATCCCGCCCATCAGTGTAGCAAGGCTCCCATTTCTCCATGGCCTGTCCTGCATTTCTGGTTTTGGCACTTTTTTCAGCATGGCCCTTTTGACCGATGGGAAGCGAGACTTCTTTGTAGCGCTGATTTGCCTTTCCAGGTTGCTTGGTTGGCCAAAAAGGGCGTATGCGTTTTCTCCTGAATATATTCAGGAAAAAACGCATACGCCCTTTTTGGACAAGGGCATCATTGTCAACGTTTTGCCGCTTTTCATGTGCTTTAAAGGCGATTCGCATCTTCCTCCTGAAATCTGTTTCCTGCAATTCTGCCTTGATTTCAAATCCTCTTCTTTGCCTTCCCTCAATATATTTGTGGACGAGAGTTATCATTTATAACTCTGCAGGTTTGTGAATTGCAGTGCCCTGAAGCTCCATTTTACAAGTCGCTTTTTTGGGAGCAGGCCGCAAAAGCGCAGGATGGATTCAGGCCCTGTTCTGGTTCCGGGGGGCAGGCTGAGCCTGTGGTTAATTCTTCCTGATGGGAAAATAGAGTGACCTGTGCCTGTCCCAACACCAAGAGCTAGTCTCTCATTGGTTCCCCGTCTTCCCGTTCATCCTCAGGACAAATTGCAACCTGTACGGAACAGGAGGTTAAAGGTGATGATGCTCCAAGTAGGGAGATTGCTAGTAAAGTGGCTGGAATGGCGAACCCGAGCACAAGGAGATGAGAAATGAGGTGCGTTTTAGAAACCTTTCCCCATCACACGGTGTACCATCTTCTGGGTTTCTCATGCATGTTTTCGATGTAGGAAGATGCCCTTGAACCTGGAGATTTGGGACCCATGCGATGGGTAGCACGCAGTATTACTTTAAAGGGTCTGCGTTTGCTCACCCAACCTCACCGAACCTCTCAGCCCCAAGAGTGTTCACCCTTATGTCTCATCCAGCTGTGGGTCTAGATATGGTCAATCCAGGTTGCATCACAGCCCCTGAACGAATTGTGTAAGAATTTCTCTCTCTTTCCCTGTCTTTGTTTCATGGGTTTTTAAAAATAATTTATTTTTATAATGGGGTTTAGCTGCTTTTCACGGCTGTGTTTAGGCCGCTTTACACCCACTTGACCCACTAAGAGAGAGATATCAATACATAGGTTTTAAGATTATTACTAGTCAGATATATTCTTGTGCGGTGAATCGGGCGTGGTGAGTCCAGTTCTCTGAGCAAGGAGTAGGTCTTGTCTATTCCATATTGGGTTTATGGAACGGTATCTGAGCTAATTTGAAACTCTTGTTTTATGTATCACCCCACCTCACCTTTCCCGTTAAGCAGCCATAGTGTGTTTTCTGCATGTGTGACTCTGTTCTGTTTTGTAATTCAGTTCAAGTGTAACGGTTTTTACATTCCCTCTATAAGTGACACCTTATGAGAAGTGTCCTTTTCTGTGTGACTTATTTCACTTAGAATCGTCTTACCTAAATCCACTCATCATGCTGCTACTAGCCTTATGACATTGATTTCATGGCTGAGTGATATTCCATTGTACATAAGGACCACAACTTTTTTATCCATTTTTAACTTTCCTGGGATATTTAAGGTGGAATGAAGTGGAGGTCCTTGTCAACAGAGCAGCCCTAAACTTTGGGGTGCTTGTGTCTTGCTGATTTTCAATTTTCCCACTTTATCCCCCCATGCGTGGAAGTGCCCTATGCTCTCTAAGCTGTGTTTTTTAGATGTTTCAGGACACACCGTACACTTCTCCAGAGTGGCTGTTGGCAATTTACATCCCGCCCATCAGTGTAGCAAGGCTCCCATTTCTCCATGGCCTGTCCTGCATTTCTGGTTTTGACACTTTTTTCAGCATGGCCCTTTTGACCGATGGGAAGCGAGACTTCTTTGTAGCGCTGATTTGCCTTTCCAGGTTGCTTGGTTGGCCAAAAAGGGCGTATGCGTTTTTTCCTGAATATATTCAGGAAAAAACGCATACGCCCTTTTTGGCCAAGGGCATCATTGTCAACGTTTTGCCGCTTTTCATGTGCTTTAAAGGCGATTCGAATCTACCTCCTGAAATCTGTTTCCTGCAATTCTGCCTTGATTTCAAATCCTCTTCTTTGCCTTCCCTCAATATATTTGTGGACGAGAGTTATCATTTATAACTCTGCAGGTTTGTGAATTGCAGTGCCCTGAAGCTCCATTTTACAAGTCGCTTTTTTGGGAGCCGTCCGCAAAAGCGCAGGATGGCTTCAGGCCCTGTTCTGGTTCAGGGGGGCAGGCTGAGCCTGTGGTTAATTCTTCTTCCTGATGGGAAAATAGAGTGACCTGTGCCTCTCCCAACACCAAGAGCTAGTCTCTCATTGGTTCCCCGTCTTCCCGTTCATCCTCAGGACAAATTGCAACCTGTACGGAACAGGAGGTTAAAGGTGCTGATGCTCCAAGTAGGGAGATTGCTAGTAAAGTGGCTGGAATGGCGAACCCGAGCACAAGGAGATGAGAAATGAGGTGCGTTTTAGAAACCTTTCCCCATCACACGGTGTACCATCTTCTGGGTTTCTCATGCATGTTTTCGATGTAGGAAGATGCCCTTGAACCTGGAGATTTGGGACCCATGCGATGGGTAGCACGCAGTATTACTTTAAAGGGTCTGCGTTTGCTCACCCAACCTCACCGAACCTCTCAGCCCCAAGAGTGTCCACCCTTATGTCTCATCCAGCTGTGGGTCTAGATATGGTCAATCCAGGTTGCATCACAGCCCCTGAACGAATTGTGTAAGAATTTCTCTCTCTTTCCCTGTCTTTGTTTCATGGGTTTTTAAAAGTAATTTATTTTTATAATGGGGTTTAGCTGCTTTTCACGGCTGTGTTTAGGCCGCTTTACACCCACTTGACCCACTAACAGAGAGATATCAATACATAGGTTTTAAGATTATTACTAGTCAGATATATTCTTGTGCGGTGAATCGGGCGTGTTGAGTCCAGTTCTCTGAGCAAGGAGTAGGTCTTGTCTATTCCATATTGGGTTTATGGAACGGTATCTGAGCTAATTTGAAACTCTTGTTTTATGTATCACCCCACCTCACCTTTCCCGTTAAGCAGCCATAGTGTGTTTTCTGCATGTGTGACTCTGTTCTGTTTTGTAATTCAGTTCAAGTGTAACGGTTTTTACATTCCCTCTATAAGTGACACCTTATGAGAAGTTTCCTTTTCTGTGTGACTTATTTCACTTAGAATCGTCTTACCTAAATCCACTCATCATGCTGCTACTAGCCTTATGACATTGATTTCATGGCTGAGTGATATTCCATTGTACATAAGGACCACAACTTTTTTATCCATTTTTCGCTTTCCTGGGATATTTAAGGTGGAAGGAAGTGGAGGTCCTTGTCAACAGAGCAGCCCTAAACTTTGGGGTGCTTGTGTCTTGCTGATTTTCAATTTTCCCACTTTATCCCCCCATGCGTGGAAGTGCCCTATGCTCTCTAAGCTGTGTTTTTTAGATGTTTCAGGACACACCGTACACTTCTCCAGAGTGGCTGTTGGCAATTTACATCCCGCCCATCAGTGTAGCAAGGCTCCCATTTCTCCATGGCCTGTCCTGCATTTCTGGTTTTGGCACTTTTTTCAGCATGGCCCTTTTGACCGATGGGAAGCGAGACTTCTTTGTAGCGCTGATTTGCCTTTCCAGGTTGCTTGGTTGGCCAAAAAGGGCGTATGCGTTTTCTCCTGAATATATTCAGGAAAAAACGCATACGCCCTTTTTGGACAAGGGCATCATTGTCAACGTTTTGCCGCTTTTCATGTGCTTTAAAGGCGATTCGCATCTTCCTCCTGAAATCTGTTTCCTGCAATTCTGCCTTGATTTCAAATCCTCTTCTTTGCCTTCCCTCAATATATTTGTGGACGAGAGTTATCATTTATAACTCTGCAGGTTTGTGAATTGCAGTGCCCTGAAGCTCCATTTTACAAGTCGCTTTTTTGGGAGCAGGCCGCAAAAGCGCAGGATGGATTCAGGCCCTGTTCTGGTTCCGGGGGGCAGGCTGAGCCTGTGGTTAATTCTTCCTGATGGGAAAATAGAGTGACCTGTGCCTGTCCCAACACCAAGAGCTAGTCTCTCATTGGTTCCCCGTCTTCCCGTTCATCCTCAGGACAAATTGCAACCTGTACGGAACAGGAGGTTAAAGGTGATGATGCTCCAAGTAGGGAGATTGCTAGTAAAGTGGCTGGAATGGCGAACCCGAGCACAAGGAGATGAGAAATGAGGTGCGTTTTAGAAACCTTTCCCCATCACACGGTGTACCATCTTCTGGGTTTCTCATGCATGTTTTCGATGTAGGAAGATGCCCTTGAACCTGGAGATTTGGGACCCATGCGATGGGTAGCACGCAGTATTACTTTAAAGGGTCTGCGTTTGCTCACCCAACCTCACCGAACCTCTCAGCCCCAAGAGTGTTCACCCTTATGTCTCATCCAGCTGTGGGTCTAGATATGGTCAATCCAGGTTGCATCACAGCCCCTGAACGAATTGTGTAAGAATTTCTCTCTCTTTCCCTGTCTTTGTTTCATGGGTTTTTAAAAATAATTTATTTTTATAATGGGGTTTAGCTGCTTTTCACGGCTGTGTTTAGGCCGCTTTACACCCACTTGACCCACTAAGAGAGAGATATCAATACATAGGTTTTAAGATTATTACTAGTCAGATATATTCTTGTGCGGTGAATCGGGCGTGTTGAGTCCAGTTCTCTGAGCAAGGAGTAGGTCTTGTCTATTCCATATTGGGTTTATGGAACGGTATCTGAGCTAATTTGAAACTCTTGTTTTATGTATCACCCCACCTCACCTTTCCCGTTAAGCAGCCATAGTGTGTTTTCTGCATGTGTGACTCTGTTCTGTTTTGTAATTCAGTTCAAGTGTAACGGTTTTTACATTCCCTCTATAAGTGACACCTTATGAGAAGTGTCCTTTTCTGTGTGACTTATTTCACTTAGAATCGTCTTACCTAAATCCACTCATCATGCTGCTACTAGCCTTATGACATTGATTTCATGGCTGAGTGATATTCCATTGTACATAAGGACCACAACTTTTTTATCCATTTTTAACTTTCCTGGGATATTTAAGGTGGAATGAAGTGGAGGTCCTTGTCAACAGAGCAGCCCTAAACTTTGGGGTGCTTGTGTCTTGCTGATTTTCAATTTTCCCACTTTATCCCCCCATGCGTGGAAGTGCCCTATGCTCTCTAAGCTGTGTTTTTTAGATGTTTCAGGACACACCGTACACTTCTCCAGAGTGGCTGTTGGCAATTTACATCCCGCCCATCAGTGTAGCAAGGCTCCCATTTCTCCATGGCCTGTCCTGCATTTCTGGTTTTGACACTTTTTTCAGCATGGCCCTTTTGACCGATGGGAAGCGAGACTTCTTTGTAGCGCTGATTTGCCTTTCCAGGTTGCTTGGTTGGCCAAAAAGGGCGTATGCGTTTTTTCCTGAATATATTCAGGAAAAAACGCATACGCCCTTTTTGGCCAAGGGCATCATTGTCAACGTTTTGCCGCTTTTCATGTGCTTTAAAGGCGATTCGAATCTACCTCCTGAAATCTGTTTCCTGCAATTCTGCCTTGATTTCAAATCCTCTTCTTTGCCTTCCCTCAATATATTTGTGGACGAGAGTTATCATTTATAACTCTGCAGGTTTGTGAATTGCAGTGCCCTGAAGCTCCATTTTACAAGTCGCTTTTTTGGGAGCCGTCCGCAAAAGCGCAGGATGGCTTCAGGCCCTGTTCTGGTTCAGGGGGGCAGGCTGAGCCTGTGGTTAATTCTTCTTCCTGATGGGAAAATAGAGTGACCTGTGCCTCTCCCAACACCAAGAGCTAGTCTCTCATTGGTTCCCCGTCTTCCCGTTCATCCTCAGGACAAATTGCAACCTGTACGGAACAGGAGGTTAAAGGTGCTGATGCTCCAAGTAGGGAGATTGCTAGTAAAGTGGCTGGAATGGCGAACCCGAGCACAAGGAGATGAGAAATGAGGTGCGTTTTAGAAACCTTTCCCCATCACACGGTGTACCATCTTCTGGGTTTCTCATGCATGTTTTCGATGTAGGAAGATGCCCTTGAACCTGGAGATTTGGGACCCATGCGATGGGTAGCACGCAGTATTACTTTAAAGGGTCTGCGTTTGCTCACCCAACCTCACCGAACCTCTCAGCCCCAAGAGTGTCCACCCTTATGTCTCATCCAGCTGTGGGTCTAGATATGGTCAATCCAGGTTGCATCACAGCCCCTGAACGAATTGTGTAAGAATTTCTCTCTCTTTCCCTGTCTTTGTTTCATGGGTTTTTAAAAGTAATTTATTTTTATAATGGGGTTTAGCTGCTTTTCACGGCTGTGTTTAGGCCGCTTTACACCCACTTGACCCACTAACAGAGAGATATCAATACATAGGTTTTAAGATTATTACTAGTCAGATATATTCTTGTGCGGTGAATCGGGCGTGTTGAGTCCAGTTCTCTGAGCAAGGAGTAGGTCTTGTCTATTCCATATTGGGTTTATGGAACGGTATCTGAGCTAATTTGAAACTCTTGTTTTATGTATCACCCCACCTCACCTTTCCCGTTAAGCAGCCATAGTGTGTTTTCTGCATGTGTGACTCTGTTCTGTTTTGTAATTCAGTTCAAGTGTAACGGTTTTTACATTCCCTCTATAAGTGACACCTTATGAGAAGTTTCCTTTTCTGTGTGACTTATTTCACTTAGAATCGTCTTACCTAAATCCACTCATCATGCTGCTACTAGCCTTATGACATTGATTTCATGGCTGAGTGATATTCCATTGTACATAAGGACCACAACTTTTTTATCCATTTTTCGCTTTCCTGGGATATTTAAGGTGGAAGGAAGTGGAGGTCCTTGTCAACAGAGCAGCCCTAAACTTTGGGGTGCTTGTGTCTTGCTGATTTTCAATTTTCCCACTTTATCCCCCCATGCGTGGAAGTGCCCTATGCTCTCTAAGCTGTGTTTTTTAGATGTTTCAGGACACACCGTACACTTCTCCAGAGTGGCTGTTGGCAATTTACATCCCGCCCATCAGTGTAGCAAGGCTCCCATTTCTCCATGGCCTGTCCTGCATTTCTGGTTTTGGCACTTTTTTCAGCATGGCCCTTTTGACCGATGGGAAGCGAGACTTCTTTGTAGCGCTGATTTGCCTTTCCAGGTTGCTTGGTTGGCCAAAAAGGGCGTATGCGTTTTCTCCTGAATATATTCAGGAAAAAACGCATACGCCCTTTTTGGACAAGGGCATCATTGTCAACGTTTTGCCGCTTTTCATGTGCTTTAAAGGCGATTCGCATCTTCCTCCTGAAATCTGTTTCCTGCAATTCTGCCTTGATTTCAAATCCTCTTCTTTGCCTTCCCTCAATATATTTGTGGACGAGAGTTATCATTTATAACTCTGCAGGTTTGTGAATTGCAGTGCCCTGAAGCTCCATTTTACAAGTCGCTTTTTTGGGAGCAGGCCGCAAAAGCGCAGGATGGATTCAGGCCCTGTTCTGGTTCCGGGGGGCAGGCTGAGCCTGTGGTTAATTCTTCCTGATGGGAAAATAGAGTGACCTGTGCCTGTCCCAACACCAAGAGCTAGTCTCTCATTGGTTCCCCGTCTTCCCGTTCATCCTCAGGACAAATTGCAACCTGTACGGAACAGGAGGTTAAAGGTGATGATGCTCCAAGTAGGGAGATTGCTAGTAAAGTGGCTGGAATGGCGAACCCGAGCACAAGGAGATGAGAAATGAGGTGCGTTTTAGAAACCTTTCCCCATCACACGGTGTACCATCTTCTGGGTTTCTCATGCATGTTTTCGATGTAGGAAGATGCCCTTGAACCTGGAGATTTGGGACCCATGCGATGGGTAGCACGCAGTATTACTTTAAAGGGTCTGCGTTTGCTCACCCAACCTCACCGAACCTCTCAGCCCCAAGAGTGTTCACCCTTATGTCTCATCCAGCTGTGGGTCTAGATATGGTCAATCCAGGTTGCATCACAGCCCCTGAACGAATTGTGTAAGAATTTCTCTCTCTTTCCCTGTCTTTGTTTCATGGGTTTTTAAAAATAATTTATTTTTATAATGGGGTTTAGCTGCTTTTCACGGCTGTGTTTAGGCCGCTTTACACCCACTTGACCCACTAAGAGAGAGATATCAATACATAGGTTTTAAGATTATTACTAGTCAGATATATTCTTGTGCGGTGAATCGGGCGTGTTGAGTCCAGTTCTCTGAGCAAGGAGTAGGTCTTGTCTATTCCATATTGGGTTTATGGAACGGTATCTGAGCTAATTTGAAACTCTTGTTTTATGTATCACCCCACCTCACCTTTCCCGTTAAGCAGCCATAGTGTGTTTTCTGCATGTGTGACTCTGTTCTGTTTTGTAATTCAGTTCAAGTGTAACGGTTTTTACATTCCCTCTATAAGTGACACCTTATGAGAAGTGTCCTTTTCTGTGTGACTTATTTCACTTAGAATCGTCTTACCTAAATCCACTCATCATGCTGCTACTAGCCTTATGACATTGATTTCATGGCTGAGTGATATTCCATTGTACATAAGGACCACAACTTTTTTATCCATTTTTAACTTTCCTGGGATATTTAAGGTGGAATGAAGTGGAGGTCCTTGTCAACAGAGCAGCCCTAAACTTTGGGGTGCTTGTGTCTTGCTGATTTTCAATTTTCCCACTTTATCCCCCCATGCGTGGAAGTGCCCTATGCTCTCTAAGCTGTGTTTTTTAGATGTTTCAGGACACACCGTACACTTCTCCAGAGTGGCTGTTGGCAATTTACATCCCGCCCATCAGTGTAGCAAGGCTCCCATTTCTCCATGGCCTGTCCTGCATTTCTGGTTTTGACACTTTTTTCAGCATGGCCCTTTTGACCGATGGGAAGCGAGACTTCTTTGTAGCGCTGATTTGCCTTTCCAGGTTGCTTGGTTGGCCAAAAAGGGCGTATGCGTTTTTTCCTGAATATATTCAGGAAAAAACGCATACGCCCTTTTTGGCCAAGGGCATCATTGTCAACGTTTTGCCGCTTTTCATGTGCTTTAAAGGCGATTCGAATCTACCTCCTGAAATCTGTTTCCTGCAATTCTGCCTTGATTTCAAATCCTCTTCTTTGCCTTCCCTCAATATATTTGTGGACGAGAGTTATCATTTATAACTCTGCAGGTTTGTGAATTGCAGTGCCCTGAAGCTCCATTTTACAAGTCGCTTTTTTGGGAGCCGTCCGCAAAAGCGCAGGATGGCTTCAGGCCCTGTTCTGGTTCAGGGGGGCAGGCTGAGCCTGTGGTTAATTCTTCTTCCTGATGGGAAAATAGAGTGACCTGTGCCTCTCCCAACACCAAGAGCTAGTCTCTCATTGGTTCCCCGTCTTCCCGTTCATCCTCAGGACAAATTGCAACCTGTACGGAACAGGAGGTTAAAGGTGCTGATGCTCCAAGTAGGGAGATTGCTAGTAAAGTGGCTGGAATGGCGAACCCGAGCACAAGGAGATGAGAAATGAGGTGCGTTTTAGAAACCTTTCCCCATCACACGGTGTACCATCTTCTGGGTTTCTCATGCATGTTTTCGATGTAGGAAGATGCCCTTGAACCTGGAGATTTGGGACCCATGCGATGGGTAGCACGCAGTATTACTTTAAAGGGTCTGCGTTTGCTCACCCAACCTCACCGAACCTCTCAGCCCCAAGAGTGTCCACCCTTATGTCTCATCCAGCTGTGGGTCTAGATATGGTCAATCCAGGTTGCATCACAGCCCCTGAACGAATTGTGTAAGAATTTCTCTCTCTTTCCCTGTCTTTGTTTCATGGGTTTTTAAAAGTAATTTATTTTTATAATGGGGTTTAGCTGCTTTTCACGGCTGTGTTTAGGCCGCTTTACACCCACTTGACCCACTAACAGAGAGATATCAATACATAGGTTTTAAGATTATTACTAGTCAGATATATTCTTGTGCGGTGAATCGGGCGTGTTGAGTCCAGTTCTCTGAGCAAGGAGTAGGTCTTGTCTATTCCATATTGGGTTTATGGAACGGTATCTGAGCTAATTTGAAACTCTTGTTTTATGTATCACCCCACCTCACCTTTCCCGTTAAGCAGCCATAGTGTGTTTTCTGCATGTGTGACTCTGTTCTGTTTTGTAATTCAGTTCAAGTGTAACGGTTTTTACATTCCCTCTATAAGTGACACCTTATGAGAAGTTTCCTTTTCTGTGTGACTTATTTCACTTAGAATCGTCTTACCTAAATCCACTCATCATGCTGCTACTAGCCTTATGACATTGATTTCATGGCTGAGTGATATTCCATTGTACATAAGGACCACAACTTTTTTATCCATTTTTCGCTTTCCTGGGATATTTAAGGTGGAAGGAAGTGGAGGTCCTTGTCAACAGAGCAGCCCTAAACTTTGGGGTGCTTGTGTCTTGCTGATTTTCAATTTTCCCACTTTATCCCCCCATGCGTGGAAGTGCCCTATGCTCTCTAAGCTGTGTTTTTTAGATGTTTCAGGACACACCGTACACTTCTCCAGAGTGGCTGTTGGCAATTTACATCCCGCCCATCAGTGTAGCAAGGCTCCCATTTCTCCATGGCCTGTCCTGCATTTCTGGTTTTGGCACTTTTTTCAGCATGGCCCTTTTGACCGATGGGAAGCGAGACTTCTTTGTAGCGCTGATTTGCCTTTCCAGGTTGCTTGGTTGGCCAAAAAGGGCGTATGCGTTTTCTCCTGAATATATTCAGGAAAAAACGCATACGCCCTTTTTGGACAAGGGCATCATTGTCAACGTTTTGCCGCTTTTCATGTGCTTTAAAGGCGATTCGCATCTTCCTCCTGAAATCTGTTTCCTGCAATTCTGCCTTGATTTCAAATCCTCTTCTTTGCCTTCCCTCAATATATTTGTGGACGAGAGTTATCATTTATAACTCTGCAGGTTTGTGAATTGCAGTGCCCTGAAGCTCCATTTTACAAGTCGCTTTTTTGGGAGCAGGCCGCAAAAGCGCAGGATGGATTCAGGCCCTGTTCTGGTTCCGGGGGGCAGGCTGAGCCTGTGGTTAATTCTTCCTGATGGGAAAATAGAGTGACCTGTGCCTGTCCCAACACCAAGAGCTAGTCTCTCATTGGTTCCCCGTCTTCCCGTTCATCCTCAGGACAAATTGCAACCTGTACGGAACAGGAGGTTAAAGGTGATGATGCTCCAAGTAGGGAGATTGCTAGTAAAGTGGCTGGAATGGCGAACCCGAGCACAAGGAGATGAGAAATGAGGTGCGTTTTAGAAACCTTTCCCCATCACACGGTGTACCATCTTCTGGGTTTCTCATGCATGTTTTCGATGTAGGAAGATGCCCTTGAACCTGGAGATTTGGGACCCATGCGATGGGTAGCACGCAGTATTACTTTAAAGGGTCTGCGTTTGCTCACCCAACCTCACCGAACCTCTCAGCCCCAAGAGTGTTCACCCTTATGTCTCATCCAGCTGTGGGTCTAGATATGGTCAATCCAGGTTGCATCACAGCCCCTGAACGAATTGTGTAAGAATTTCTCTCTCTTTCCCTGTCTTTGTTTCATGGGTTTTTAAAAATAATTTATTTTTATAATGGGGTTTAGCTGCTTTTCACGGCTGTGTTTAGGCCGCTTTACACCCACTTGACCCACTAAGAGAGAGATATCAATACATAGGTTTTAAGATTATTACTAGTCAGATATATTCTTGTGCGGTGAATCGGGCGTGTTGAGTCCAGTTCTCTGAGCAAGGAGTAGGTCTTGTCTATTCCATATTGGGTTTATGGAACGGTATCTGAGCTAATTTGAAACTCTTGTTTTATGTATCACCCCACCTCACCTTTCCCGTTAAGCAGCCATAGTGTGTTTTCTGCATGTGTGACTCTGTTCTGTTTTGTAATTCAGTTCAAGTGTAACGGTTTTTACATTCCCTCTATAAGTGACACCTTATGAGAAGTGTCCTTTTCTGTGTGACTTATTTCACTTAGAATCGTCTTACCTAAATCCACTCATCATGCTGCTACTAGCCTTATGACATTGATTTCATGGCTGAGTGATATTCCATTGTACATAAGGACCACTACTTTTTTATCCATTTTTAACTTTCCTGGGATATTTAAGGTGGAATGAAGTGGAGGTCCTTGTCAACAGAGCAGCCCTAAACTTTGGGGTGCTTGTGTCTTGCTGATTTTCAATTTTCCCACTTTATCCCCCCATGCGTGGAAGTGCCCTATGCTCTCTAAGCTGTGTTTTTTAGATGTTTCAGGACACACCGTACACTTCTCCAGAGTGGCTGTTGGCAATTTACATCCCGCCCATCAGTGTAGCAAGGCTCCCATTTCTCCATGGCCTGTCCTGCATTTCTGGTTTTGACACTTTTTTCAGCATGGCCCTTTTGACCGATGGGAAGCGAGACTTCTTTGTAGCGCTGATTTGCCTTTCCAGGTTGCTTGGTTGGCCAAAAAGGGCGTATGCGTTTTTTCCTGAATATATTCAGGAAAAAACGCATACGCCCTTTTTGGCCAAGGGCATCATTGTCAACGTTTTGCCGCTTTTCATGTGCTTTAAAGGCGATTCGAATCTACCTCCTGAAATCTGTTTCCTGCAATTCTGCCTTGATTTCAAATCCTCTTCTTTGCCTTCCCTCAATATATTTGTGGACGAGAGTTATCATTTATAACTCTGCAGGTTTGTGAATTGCAGTGCCCTGAAGCTCCATTTTACAAGTCGCTTTTTTGGGAGCCGTCCGCAAAAGCGCAGGATGGCTTCAGGCCCTGTTCTGGTTCAGGGGGGCAGGCTGAGCCTGTGGTTAATTCTTCTTCCTGATGGGAAAATAGAGTGACCTGTGCCTCTCCCAACACCAAGAGCTAGTCTCTCATTGGTTCCCCGTCTTCCCGTTCATCCTCAGGACAAATTGCAACCTGTACGGAACAGGAGGTTAAAGGTGCTGATGCTCCAAGTAGGGAGATTGCTAGTAAAGTGGCTGGAATGGCGAACCCGAGCACAAGGAGATGAGAAATGAGGTGCGTTTTAGAAACCTTTCCCCATCACACGGTGTACCATCTTCTGGGTTTCTCATGCATGTTTTCGATGTAGGAAGATGCCCTTGAACCTGGAGATTTGGGACCCATGCGATGGGTAGCACGCAGTATTACTTTAAAGGGTCTGCGTTTGCTCACCCAACCTCACCGAACCTCTCAGCCCCAAGAGTGTCCACCCTTATGTCTCATCCAGCTGTGGGTCTAGATATGGTCAATCCAGGTTGCATCACAGCCCCTGAACGAATTGTGTAAGAATTTCTCTCTCTTTCCCTGTCTTTGTTTCATGGGTTTTTAAAAATAATTTATTTTTATAATGGGGTTTAGCTGCTTTTCACGGCTGTGTTTAGGCCGCTTTACACCCACTTGACCCACTAACAGAGCGATATCAATACATAGGTTTTAAGATTATTACTAGTCAGATATATTCTTGTGCGGTGAATCGGGCGTGTTGAGTCCAGTTCTCTGAGCAAGGAGTAGGTCTTGTCTATTCCATATTGGGTTTATGGAACGGTATCTGAGCTAATTTGAAACTCTTGTTTTATGTATCACCCCACCTCACCTTTCCCGTTAAGCAGCCATAGTGTGTTTTCTGCATGTGTGACTCTGTTCTGTTTTGTAATTCAGTTCAAGTGTAACGGTTTTTACATTCCCTCTATAAGTGACACCTTATGAGAAGTGTCCTTTTCTGTGTGACTTATTTCACTTAGAATCGTCTTACCTAAATCCACTCATCATGCTGCTACTAGCCTTATGACATTGATTTCATGGCTGAGTGATATTCCATTGTACATAAGGACCACAACTTTTTTATCCATTTTTAACTTTCCTGGGATATTTAAGGTGGAATGAAGTGGAGGTCCTTGTCAACAGAGCAGCCCTAAACTTTGGGGTGCTTGTGTCTTGCTGATTTTCAATTTTCCCACTTTATCCCCCCATGCGTGGAAGTGCCCTATGCTCTCTAAGCTGTGTTTTTTAGATGTTTCAGGACACACCGTACACTTCTCCAGAGTGGCTGTTGGCAATTTACATCCCGCCCATCAGTGTAGCAAGGCTCCCATTTCTCCATGGCCTGTCCTGCATTTCTGGTTTTGACACTTTTTTCAGCATGGCCCTTTTGACCGATGGGAAGCGAGACTTCTTTGTAGCGCTGATTTGCCTTTCCAGGTTGCTTGGTTGGCCAAAAAGGGCGTATGCGTTTTTTCCTGAATATATTCAGGAAAAAACGCATACGCCCTTTTTGGCCAAGGGCATCATTGTCAACGTTTTGCCGCTTTTCATGTGCTTTAAAGGCGATTCGAATCTACCTCCTGAAATCTGTTTCCTGCAATTCTGCCTTGATTTCAAATCCTCTTCTTTGCCTTCCCTCAATATATTTGTGGACGAGAGTTATCATTTATAACTCTGCAGGTTTGTGAATTGCAGTGCCCTGAAGCTCCATTTTACAAGTCGCTTTTTTGGGAGCCGTCCGCAAAAGCGCAGGATGGCTTCAGGCCCTGTTCTGGTTCAGGGGGGCAGGCTGAGCCTGTGGTTAATTCTTCTTCCTGATGGGAAAATAGAGTGACCTGTGCCTCTCCCAACACCAAGAGCTAGTCTCTCATTGGTTCCCCGTCTTCCCGTTCATCCTCAGGACAAATTGCAACCTGTACGGAACAGGAGGTTAAAGGTGCTGATGCTCCAAGTAGGGAGATTGCTAGTAAAGTGGCTGGAATGGCGAACCCGAGCACAAGGAGATGAGAAATGAGGTGCGTTTTAGAAACCTTTCCCCATCACACGGTTTACCATCTTCTGGGTTTCTCATGCATGTTTTCGATGTAGGAAGATTCCCTTGAACCTGGAGATTTGGGACCCATGCGATGGGTAGCACGCAGTATTACTTTAAAGGGTCTGCGTTTGCTCACCCAACCTCACCGAACCTCTCAGCCCCAAGAGTGTCCACCCTTATGTCTCATCCAGCTGTGGGTCTAGATATGGTCAATCCAGGTTGCATCACAGCCCCTGAACGAATTGTGTAAGAATTTCTCTCTCTTTCCCTGTCTTTGTTTCATGGGTTTTTAAAAGTAATTTATTTTTATAATGGGGTTTAGCTGCTTTTCACGGCTGTGTTTAGGCCGCTTTACACCCACTTGACCCACTAACAGAGAGATATCAATACATAGGTTTTAAGATTATTACTAGTCAGATATATTCTTGTGCGGTGAATCGGGCGTGTTGAGTCCAGTTCTCTGAGCAAGGAGTAGGTCTTGTCTATTCCATATTGGGTTTATGGAACGGTATCTGAGCTAATTTGAAACTCTTGTTTTATGTATCACCCCACCTCACCTTTCCCGTTAAGCAGCCATAGTGTGTTTTCTGCATGTGTGACTCTGTTCTGTTTTGTAATTCAGTTCAAGTGTAACGGTTTTTACATTCCCTCTATAAGTGACACCTTATGAGAAGTGTCATTTTCTGTGTGACTTATTTCACTTAGAATCGTCTTACCTAAATCCACTCATCATGCTGCTACTAGCCTTATGACATTGATTTCATGGCTGAGTGATATTCCATTGTACATAAGGACCACAACTTTGTTATCCATTTTTCGCTTTCCTGGGATATTTAAGGTGGAAGGAAGTGGAGGTCCTTGTCAACAGAGCAGCCCTAAACTTTGGGGTGCTTGTGTCTTGCTGATTTTCAATTTTCCCACTTTATCCCCCCATGCGTGGAAGTGCCCTATGCTCTCTAAGCTGTGTTTTTTAGATGTTTCAGGACACACCGTACACTTCTCCAGAGTGGCTGTTGGCAATTTACATCCCGCCCATCAGTGTAGCAAGGCTCCCATTTCTCCATGGCCTGTCCTGCATTTCTGGATTTGGCACTTTTTTCAGCATGGCCCTTTTGACCGATGGGAAGCGAGACTTCTTTGTAGCGCTGATTTGCCTTTCCAGGTTGCTTGGTTGGCCAAAAAGGGCGTATGCGTTTTCTCCTGAATATATTCAGGAAAAAACGCATACGCCCTTTTTGGACAAGGGCATCATTGTCAACGTTTTGCCGCTTTTCATGTGCTTTAAAGGCGATTCGCATCTTCCTCCTGAAATCTGTTTCCTGCAATTCTGCCTTGATTTCAAATCCTCTTCTTTGCCTTCCCTCAATATATTTGTGGACGAGAGTTATCATTTATAACTCTGCAGGTTTGTGAATTGCAGTGCCCTGAAGCTCCATTTTACAAGTCGCTTTTTTGGGAGCCGGCCGCAAAAGCGCAGGATGGCTTCAGGCCCTGTTCTGGTTCCGGGGGGCAGGCTGAGCCTGTGGTTAATTCTTCTTCCTGATGGGAAAATAGAGTGACCTGTGCCTGTCCCAACACCAAGAGCTAGTCTCTCATTGGTTCCCCGTCTTCCCGTTCATCCTCAGGACAAATTGCAACCTGTACGGAACAGGAGGTTAAAGGTGCTGATGCTCCAAGTAGGGAGATTGCTAGTAAAGTGGCTGGAATGGCGAACCCGAGCACAAGGAGATGAGAAATGAGGTGCGTTTTAGAAACCTTTCCCCATCACACGGTGTACCATCTTCTGGGTTTCTCATGCATGTTTTCGATGTAGGAAGATGCCCTTGAACCTGGAGATTTGGGACCCATGCGATGGGTAGCACGCAGTATTACTTTAAAGGGTCTGCGTTTGCTCACCCAACCTCACCGAACCTCTCAGCCCCAAGAGTGTCCACCCTTATGTCTCATCCAGCTGTGGGTCTAGATATGGTCAATCCAGGTTGCATCACAGCCCCTGAACGAATTGTGTAAGAATTTCTCTCTCTTTCCCTGTCTTTGTTTCATGGGTTTTTAAAAGTAATTTATTTTTATAATGGGGTTTAGCTGCTTTTCACGGCTGTGTTTAGGCCGCTTTACACCCACTTGACCCACTAACAGAGAGATATCAATACATAGGTTTTAAGATTATTACTAGTCAGATATATTCTTGTGCGGTGAATCGGGCGTGTTGAGTCCAGTTCTCTGAGCAAGGAGTAGGTCTTGTCTATTCCATATTGGGTTTATGGAACGGTATCTGAGCTAATTTGAAACTCTTGTTTTATGTATCACCCCACCTCACCTTTCCCGTTAAGCAGCCATAGTGTGTTTTCTGCATGTGTGACTCTGTTCTGTTTTGTAATTCAGTTCAAGTGTAACGGTTTTTACATTCCCTCTATAAGTGACACCTTATGAGAAGTGTCCTTTTCTGTGTGACTTATTTCACTTAGAATCGTCTTACCTAAATCCACTCATCATGCTGCTACTAGCCTTATGACATTGATTTCATGGCTGAGTGATATTCCATTGTACATAAGGACCACAACTTTTTTATCCATTTTTCGCTTTCCTGGGATATTTAAGGTGGAAGGAAGTGGAGGTCCTTGTCAACAGAGCAGCCCTAAACTTTGGGGTGCTTGTGTCTTGCTGATTTTCAATTTTCCCACTTTATCCCCCCATGCGTGGAAGTGCCCTATGCTCTCTAAGCTGTGTTTTTTAGATGTTTCAGGACACACCGTACACTTCTCCAGAGTGGCTGTTGGCAATTTACATCCCGCCCATCAGTGTAGCAAGGCTCCCATTTCTCCATGGCCTGTCCTGCATTTCTGGATTTGGCACTTTTTTCAGCATGGCCCTTTTGACCGATGGGAAGCGAGACTTCTTTGTAGCGCTGATTTACCTTTCCAGGTTGCTTGGTTGGCCAAAAAGGGCGTATGCGTTTTCTCCTGAATATATTCAGGAAAAAACGCATACGCCCTTTTTGGACAAGGGCATCATTGTCAACGTTTTGCCGCTTTTCATGTGCTTTAAAGGCGATTCGCATCTTCCTCCTGAAATCTGTTTCCTGCAATTCTGCCTTGATTTCAAATCCTCTTCTTTGCCTTCCCTCAATATATTTGTGGACGAGAGTTATCATTTATAACTGTGCAGGTTTGTGAATTGCAGTGCCCTGAAGCTCCATTTTACAAGTCGCTTTTTTGGGAGCCGGCCGCAAAAGCGCAGGATGGCTTCAGGCCCTGTTCTGGTTCCGGGGGGCAGGCTGAGCCTGTGGTTAATTCTTCTTCCTGATGGGAAAATAGAGTGACCTGTGCCTGTCCCAACACCAAGAGCTAGTCTCTCATTGGTTCCCCGTCTTCCCGTTCATCCTCAGGACAAATTGCAACCTGTACGGAACAGGAGGTTAAAGGTGCTGATGCTCCAAGTAGGGAGATTGCTAGTAAAGTGGCTGGAATGGCGAACCCGAGCACAAGGAGATGAGAAATGAGGTGCGTTTTAGAAACCTTTCCCCATCACACGGTGTACCATCTTCTGGGTTTCTCATGCATGTTTTCGATGTAGGAAGATGCCCTTGAACCTGGAGATTTGGGACCCATGCGATGGGTAGCACGCAGTATTACTTTAAAGGGTCTGCGTTTGCTCACCCAACCTCACCGAACCTCTCAGCCCCAAGAGTGTCCACCCTTATGTCTCATCCAGCTGTGGGTCTAGATATGGTCAATCCAGGTTGCATCACAGCCCCTGAACGAATTGTGTAAGAATTTCTCTCTCTTTCCCTGTCTTTGTTTCATGGGTTTTTAAAAGTAATTTATTTTTATAATGGGGTTTAGCTGCTTTTCACGGCTGTGTTTAGGCCGCTTTACACCCACTTGACCCACTAACAGAGAGATATCAATACATAGGTTTTAAGATTATTACTAGTCAGATATATTCTTGTGCGGTGAATCGGGCGTGTTGAGTCCAGTTCTCTGAGCAAGGAGTAGGTCTTGTCTATTCCATATTGGGTTTATGGAACGGTATCTGAGCTAATTTGAAACTCTTGTTTTATGTATCACCCCACCTCACCTTTCCCGTTAAGCAGCCATAGTGTGTTTTCTGCATGTGTGACTCTGTTCTGTTTTGTAATTCAGTTCAAGTGTAACGGTTTTTACATTCCCTCTATAAGTGACACCTTATGAGAAGTGTCCTTTTCTGTGTGACTTATTTCACTTAGAATCGTCTTACCTAAATCCACTCATCATGCTGCTACTAGCCTTATGACATTGATTTCATGGCTGAGTGATATTCCATTGTACATAAGGACCACAACTTTTTTATCCATTTTTCGCTTTCCTGGGATATTTAAGGTGGAAGGAAGTGGAGGTCCTTGTCAACAGAGCAGCCCTAAACTTTGGGGTGCTTGTGTCTTGCTGATTTTCAATTTTCCCACTTTATCCCCCCATGCGTGGAAGTGCCCTATGCTCTCTAAGCTGTGTTTTTTAGATGTTTCAGGACACACCGTACACTTCTCCAGAGTGGCTGTTGGCAATTTACATCCCGCCCATCAGTGTAGCAAGGCTCCCATTTCTCCATGGCCTGTCCTGCATTTCTGGATTTGGCACTTTTTTCAGCATGGCCCTTTTGACCGATGGGAAGCGAGACTTCTTTGTAGCGCTGATTTACCTTTCCAGGTTGCTTGGTTGGCCAAAAAGGGCGTATGCGTTTTCTCCTGAATATATTCAGGAAAAAACGCATACGCCCTTTTTGGACAAGGGCATCATTGTCAACGTTTTGCCGCTTTTCATGTGCTTTAAAGGCGATTCGCATCTTCCTCCTGAAATCTGTTTCCTGCAATTCTGCCTTGATTTCAAATCCTCTTCTTTGCCTTCCCTCAATATATTTGTGGACGAGAGTTATCATTTATAACTGTGCAGGTTTGTGAATTGCAGTGCCCTGAAGCTCCATTTTACAAGTCGCTTTTTTGGGAGCCGGCCGCAAAAGCGCAGGATGGCTTCAGGCCCTGTTCTGGTTCCGGGGGGCAGGCTGAGCCTGTGGTTAATTCTTCTTCCTGATGGGAAAATAGAGTGACCTGTGCCTGTCCCAACACCAAGAGCTAGTCTCTCATTGGTTCCCCGTCTTCCCGTTCATCCTCAGGACAAATTGCAACCTGTACGGAACAGGAGGTTAAAGGTGCTGATGCTCCAAGTAGGGAGATTGCTAGTAAAGTGGCTGGAATGGCGAACCCGAGCACAAGGAGATGAGAAATGAGGTGCGTTTTAGAAACCTTTCCCCATCACACGGTGTACCATCTTCTGGGTTTCTCATGCATGTTTTCGATGTAGGAAGATGCCCTTGAACCTGGAGATTTGGGACCCATGCGATGGGTAGCACGCAGTATTACTTTAAAGGGTCTGCGTTTGCTCACCCAACCTCACCGAACCTCTCAGCCCCAAGAGTGTTCACCCTTATGTCTCATCCAGCTGTGGGTCTAGATATGGTCAATCCAGGTTGCATCACAGCCCCTGAACGAATTGTGTAAGAATTTCTCTCTCTTTCCCTGTCTTTGTTTCATGGGTTTTTAAAAATAATTTATTTTTATAATGGGGTTTAGCTGCTTTTCACGGCTGTGTTTAGGCCGCTTTACACCCACTTGACCCACTAAGAGAGAGATATCAATACATAGGTTTTAAGATTATTACTAGTCAGATATATTCTTGTGCGGTGAATCGGGCGTGTTGAGTCCAGTTCTCTGAGCAAGGAGTAGGTCTTGTCTATTCCATATTGGGTTTATGGAACGGTATCTGAGCTAATTTGAAACTCTTGTTTTATGTATCACCCCACCTCACCTTTCCCGTTAAGCAGCCATAGTGTGTTTTCTGCATGTGTGACTCTGTTCTGTTTTGTAATTCAGTTCAAGTGTAACGGTTTTTACATTCCCTCTATAAGTGACACCTTATGAGAAGTGTCCTTTTCTGTGTGACTTATTTCACTTAGAATCGTCTTACCTAAATCCACTCATCATGCTGCTACTAGCCTTATGACATTGATTTCATGGCTGAGTGATATTCCATTGTACATAAGGACCACTACTTTTTTATCCATTTTTAACTTTCCTGGGATATTTAAGGTGGAATGAAGTGGAGGTCCTTGTCAACAGAGCAGCCCTAAACTTTGGGGTGCTTGTGTCTTGCTGATTTTCAATTTTCCCACTTTATCCCCCCATGCGTGGAAGTGCCCTATGCTCTCTAAGCTGTGTTTTTTAGATGTTTCAGGACACACCGTACACTTCTCCAGAGTGGCTGTTGGCAATTTACATCCCGCCCATCAGTGTAGCAAGGCTCCCATTTCTCCATGGCCTGTCCTGCATTTCTGGTTTTGACACTTTTTTCAGCATGGCCCTTTTGACCGATGGGAAGCGAGACTTCTTTGTAGCGCTGATTTGCCTTTCCAGGTTGCTTGGTTGGCCAAAAAGGGCGTATGCGTTTTTTCCTGAATATATTCAGGAAAAAACGCATACGCCCTTTTTGGCCAAGGGCATCATTGTCAACGTTTTGCCGCTTTTCATGTGCTTTAAAGGCGATTCGAATCTACCTCCTGAAATCTGTTTCCTGCAATTCTGCCTTGATTTCAAATCCTCTTCTTTGCCTTCCCTCAATATATTTGTGGACGAGAGTTATCATTTATAACTCTGCAGGTTTGTGAATTGCAGTGCCCTGAAGCTCCATTTTACAAGTCGCTTTTTTGGGAGCCGTCCGCAAAAGCGCAGGATGGCTTCAGGCCCTGTTCTGGTTCAGGGGGGCAGGCTGAGCCTGTGGTTAATTCTTCTTCCTGATGGGAAAATAGAGTGACCTGTGCCTCTCCCAACACCAAGAGCTAGTCTCTCATTGGTTCCCCGTCTTCCCGTTCATCCTCAGGACAAATTGCAACCTGTACGGAACAGGAGGTTAAAGGTGCTGATGCTCCAAGTAGGGAGATTGCTAGTAAAGTGGCTGGAATGGCGAACCCGAGCACAAGGAGATGAGAAATGAGGTGCGTTTTAGAAACCTTTCCCCATCACACGGTGTACCATCTTCTGGGTTTCTCATGCATGTTTTCGATGTAGGAAGATGCCCTTGAACCTGGAGATTTGGGACCCATGCGATGGGTAGCACGCAGTATTACTTTAAAGGGTCTGCGTTTGCTCACCCAACCTCACCGAACCTCTCAGCCCCAAGAGTGTCCACCCTTATGTCTCATCCAGCTGTGGGTCTAGATATGGTCAATCCAGGTTGCATCACAGCCCCTGAACGAATTGTGTAAGAATTTCTCTCTCTTTCCCTGTCTTTGTTTCATGGGTTTTTAAAAATAATTTATTTTTATAATGGGGTTTAGCTGCTTTTCACGGCTGTGTTTAGGCCGCTTTACACCCACTTGACCCACTAACAGAGCGATATCAATACATAGGTTTTAAGATTATTACTAGTCAGATATATTCTTGTGCGGTGAATCGGGCGTGTTGAGTCCAGTTCTCTGAGCAAGGAGTAGGTCTTGTCTATTCCATATTGGGTTTATGGAACGGTATCTGAGCTAATTTGAAACTCTTGTTTTATGTATCACCCCACCTCACCTTTCCCGTTAAGCAGCCATAGTGTGTTTTCTGCATGTGTGACTCTGTTCTGTTTTGTAATTCAGTTCAAGTGTAACGGTTTTTACATTCCCTCTATAAGTGACACCTTATGAGAAGTGTCATTTTCTGTGTGACTTATTTCACTTAGAATCGTCTTACCTAAATCCACTCATCATGCTGCTACTAGCCTTATGACATTGATTTCATGGCTGAGTGATATTCCATTGTACATAAGGACCACAACTTTGTTATCCATTTTTCGCTTTCCTGGGATATTTAAGGTGGAAGGAAGTGGAGGTCCTTGTCAACAGAGCAGCCCTAAACTTTGGGGTGCTTGTGTCTTGCTGATTTTCAATTTTCCCACTTTATCCCCCCATGCGTGGAAGTGCCCTATGCTCTCTAAGCTGTGTTTTTTAGATGTTTCAGGACACACCGTACACTTCTCCAGAGTGGCTGTTGGCAATTTACATCCCGCCCATCAGTGTAGCAAGGCTCCCATTTCTCCATGGCCTGTCCTGCATTTCTGGATTTGGCACTTTTTTCAGCATGGCCCTTTTGACCGATGGGAAGCGAGACTTCTTTGTAGCGCTGATTTGCCTTTCCAGGTTGCTTGGTTGGCCAAAAAGGGCGTATGCGTTTTCTCCTGAATATATTCAGGAAAAAACGCATACGCCCTTTTTGGACAAGGGCATCATTGTCAACGTTTTGCCGCTTTTCATGTGCTTTAAAGGCGATTCGCATCTTCCTCCTGAAATCTGTTTCCTGCAATTCTGCCTTGATTTCAAATCCTCTTCTTTGCCTTCCCTCAATATATTTGTGGACGAGAGTTATCATTTATAACTCTGCAGGTTTGTGAATTGCAGTGCCCTGAAGCTCCATTTTACAAGTCGCTTTTTTGGGAGCCGGCCGCAAAAGCGCAGGATGGCTTCAGGCCCTGTTCTGGTTCCGGGGGGCAGGCTGAGCCTGTGGTTAATTCTTCTTCCTGATGGGAAAATAGAGTGACCTGTGCCTGTCCCAACACCAAGAGCTAGTCTCTCATTGGTTCCCCGTCTTCCCGTTCATCCTCAGGACAAATTGCAACCTGTACGGAACAGGAGGTTAAAGGTGCTGATGCTCCAAGTAGGGAGATTGCTAGTAAAGTGGCTGGAATGGCGAACCCGAGCACAAGGAGATGAGAAATGAGGTGCGTTTTAGAAACCTTTCCCCATCACACGGTGTACCATCTTCTGGGTTTCTCATGCATGTTTTCGATGTAGGAAGATGCCCTTGAACCTGGAGATTTGGGACCCATGCGATGGGTAGCACGCAGTATTACTTTAAAGGGTCTGCGTTTGCTCACCCAACCTCACCGAACCTCTCAGCCCCAAGAGTGTCCACCCTTATGTCTCATCCAGCTGTGGGTCTAGATATGGTCAATCCAGGTTGCATCACAGCCCCTGAACGAATTGTGTAAGAATTTCTCTCTCTTTCCCTGTCTTTGTTTCATGGGTTTTTAAAAGTAATTTATTTTTATAATGGGGTTTAGCTGCTTTTCACGGCTGTGTTTAGGCCGCTTTACACCCACTTGACCCACTAACAGAGAGATATCAATACATAGGTTTTAAGATTATTACTAGTCAGATATATTCTTGTGCGGTGAATCGGGCGTGTTGAGTCCAGTTCTCTGAGCAAGGAGTAGGTCTTGTCTATTCCATATTGGGTTTATGGAACGGTATCTGAGCTAATTTGAAACTCTTGTTTTATGTATCACCCCACCTCACCTTTCCCGTTAAGCAGCCATAGTGTGTTTTCTGCATGTGTGACTCTGTTCTGTTTTGTAATTCAGTTCAAGTGTAACGGTTTTTACATTCCCTCTATAAGTGACACCTTATGAGAAGTGTCCTTTTCTGTGTGACTTATTTCACTTAGAATCGTCTTACCTAAATCCACTCATCATGCTGCTACTAGCCTTATGACATTGATTTCATGGCTGAGTGATATTCCATTGTACATAAGGACCACAACTTTTTTATCCATTTTTCGCTTTCCTGGGATATTTAAGGTGGAAGGAAGTGGAGGTCCTTGTCAACAAAGCAGCCCTAAACTTTGGGGTGCTTGTGTCTTGCTGATTTTCAATTTTCCCACTTTATCCCCCCATGCGTGGAAGTGCCCTATGCTCTCTAAGCTGTGTTTTTTAGATGTTTCAGGACACACCGTACACTTCTCCAGAGTGGCTGTTGGCAATTTACATCCCGCCCATCAGTGTAGCAAGGCTCCCATTTCTCCATGGCCTGTCCTGCATTTCTGGATTTGGCACTTTTTTCAGCATGGCCCTTTTGACCGATGGGAAGCGAGACTTCTTTGTAGCGCTGATTTGCCTTTCCAGGTTGCTTGGTTGGCCAAAAAGGGCGTATGCGTTTTCTCCTGAATATATTCAGGAAAAAACGCATACGCCCTTTTTGGACAAGGGCATCATTGTCAACGTTTTGCCGCTTTTCATGTGCTTTAAAGGCGATTCGCATCTTCCTCCTGAAATCTGTTTCCTGCAATTCTGCCTTGATTTCAAATCCTCTTCTTTGCCTTCCCTCAATATATTTGTGGACGAGAGTTATCATTTATAACTGTGCAGGTTTGTGAATTGCAGTGCCCTGAAGCTCCATTTTACAAGTCGCTTTTTTGGGAGCCGGCCGCAAAAGCGCAGGATGGCTTCAGGCCCTGTTCTGGTTCCGGGGGGCAGGCTGAGCCTGTGGTTAATTCTTCTTCCTGATGGGAAAATAGAGTGACCTGTGCCTGTCCCAACACCAAGAGCTAGTCTCTCATTGGTTCCCCGTCTTCCCGTTCATCCTCAGGACAAATTGCAACCTGTACGGAACAGGAGGTTAAAGGTGCTGATGCTCCAAGTAGGGAGATTGCTAGTAAAGTGGCTGGAATGGCGAACCCGAGCACAAGGAGATGAGAAATGAGGTGCGTTTTAGAAACCTTTCCCCATCACACGGTGTACCATCTTCTGGGTTTCTCATGCATGTTTTCGATGTAGGAAGATGCCCTTGAACCTGGAGATTTGGGACCCATGCGATGGGTAGCACGCAGTATTACTTTAAAGGGTCTGCGTTTGCTCACCCAACCTCACCGAACCTCTCAGCCCCAAGAGTGTCCACCCTTATGTCTCATCCAGCTGTGGGTCTAGATATGGTCAATCCAGGTTGCATCACAGCCCCTGAACGAATTGTGTAAGAATTTCTCTCTCTTTCCCTGTCTTTGTTTCATGGGTTTTTAAAAATAATTTATTTTTATAATGGGGTTTAGCTGCTTTTCACGGCTGTGTTTAGGCCGCTTTACACCCACTTGACCCACTAACAGAGAGATATCAATACATAGGTTTTAAGATTATTACTAGTCAGATATATTCTTGTGCGGTGAATCGGGCGTGTTGAGTCCAGTTCTCTGAGCAAGGAGTAGGTCTTGTCTATTCCATATTGGGTTTATGGAACGGTATCTGAGCTAATTTGAAACTCTTGTTTTATGTATCACCCCACCTCACCTTTCCCGTTAAGCAGCCATAGTGTGTTTTCTGCATGTGTGACTCTGTTCTGTTTTGTAATTCAGTTCAAGTGTAACGGTTTTTACATTCCCTCTATAAGTGACACCTTATGAGAAGTGTCCTTTTCTGTGTGACTTATTTCACTTAGAATCGTCTTACCTAAATCCACTCATCATGCTGCTACTAGCCTTATGACATTGATTTCATGGCTGAGTGATATTCCATTGTACATAAGGACCACAACTTTTTTATCCATTTTTCGCTTTCCTGGGATATTTAAGGTGGAAGGAAGTGGAGGTCCTTGTCAACAGAGCAGCCCTAAACTTTGGGGTGCTTGTGTCTTGCTGATTTTCAATTTTCCCACTTTATCCCCCCATGCGTGGAAGTGCCCTATGCTCTCTAAGCTGTGTTTTTTAGATGTTTCAGGACACACCGTACACTTCTCCAGAGTGGCTGTTGGCAATTTACATCCCGCCCATCAGTGTAGCAAGGCTCCCATTTCTCCATGGCCTGTCCTGCATTTCTGGATTTGGCACTTTTTTCAGCATGGCCCTTTTGACCGATGGGAAGCGAGACTTCTTTGTAGCGCTGATTTGCCTTTCCAGGTTGCTTGGTTGGCCAAAAAGGGCGTATGCGTTTTCTCCTGAATATATTCAGGAAAAAACGCATACGCCCTTTTTGGACAAGGGCATCATTGTCAACGTTTTGCCGCTTTTCATGTGCTTTAAAGGCGATTCGAATCTACCTCCTGAAATCTGTTTCCTGCAATTCTGCCTTGATTTCAAATCCTCTTCTTTGCCTTCCCTCAATATATTTGTGGACGAGAGTTATCATTTATAACTCTGCAGGTTTGTGAATTGCAGTGCCCTGAAGCTCCATTTTACAAGTCGCTTTTTTGGGAGCCGTCCGCAAAAGCGCAGGATGGCTTCAGGCCCTGTTCTGGTTCAGGGGGGCAGGCTGAGCCTGTGGTTAATTCTTCTTCCTGATGGGAAAATAGAGTGACCTGTGCCTGTCCCAACACCAAGAGCTAGTCTCTCATTGGTTCCCCGTCTTCCCGTTCATCCTCAGGACAAATTGCAACCTGTACGGAACAGGAGGTTAAAGGTGCTGATGCTCCAAGTAGGGAGATTGCTAGTAAAGTGGCTGGAATGGCGAACCCGAGCACAAGGAGATGAGAAATGAGGTGCGTTTTAGAAACCTTTCCCCATCACACGGTGTACCATCTTCTGGGTTTCTCATGCATGTTTTCGATGTAGGAAGATGCCCTTGAACCTGGAGATTTGGGACCCATGCGATGGGTAGCACGCAGTATTACTTTAAAGGGTCTGCGTTTGCTCACCCATCCTCACCGAACCTCTCAGCCCCAAGAGTGTCCACCCTTATGTCTCATCCAGCTGTGGGTCTAGATATGGTCAATCCAGGTTGCATCACAGCCCCTGAACGAATTGTGTAAGAATTTCTCTCTCTTTCCCTGTCTTTGTTTCATGGGTTTTTAAAAGTAATTTATTTTTATAATGGGGTTTAGCTGCTTTTCACGGCTGTGTTTAGGCCGCTTTACACCCACTTGACCCACTAACAGAGAGATATCAATACATAGGTTTTAAGATTATTACTAGTCAGATATATTCTTGTGCGGTGAATCGGGCGTGTTGAGTCCAGTTCTCTGAGCAAGGTGTAGGTCTTGTCTATTCCATATTGGGTTTATGGAACGGTATCTGAGCTAATTTGAAACTCTTGTTTTATGTATCACCCCACCTCACCTTTCCCGTTAAGCAGCCATAGTGTGTTTTCTGCATGTGTGACTCTGTTCTGTTTTGTAATTCAGTTCAAGTGTAACGGTTTTTACATTCCCTCTATAAGTGACACCTTATGAGAAGTGTCCTTTTCTGTGTGACTTATTTCACTTAGAATCGTCTTACCTAAATCCACTCATCATGCTGCTACTAGCCTTATGACATTGATTTCATGGCTGAGTGATATTCCATTGTACATAAGGACCACAACTTTTTTATCCATTTTTCGCTTTCCTGGGATATTTAAGGTGGAAGGAAGTGGAGGTCCTTGTCAACAGAGCAGCCCTAAACTTTGGGGTGCTTGTGTCTTGCTGATTTTCAATTTTCCCACTTTATCCCCCCATGCGTGGAAGTGCCCTATGCTCTCTAAGCTGTGTTTTTTAGATGTTTCAGGACACACCGTACACTTCTCCAGAGTGGCTGTTGGCAATTTACATCCCGCCCATCAGTGTAGCAAGGCTCCCATTTCTCCATGGCCTGTCCTGCATTTCTGGTTTTGGCACTTTTTTCAGCATGGCCCTTTTGACCGATGGGAAGCGAGACTTCTTTGTAGCGCTGATTTGCCTTTCCAGGTTGCTTGGTTGGCCAAAAAGGGCGTATGCGTTTTCTCCTGAATATATTCAGGAAAAAACGCATACGCCCTTTTTGGACAAGGGCATCATTGTCAACGTTTTGCCGCTTTTCATGTGCTTTAAAGGCGATTCGCATCTTCCTCCTGAAATCTGTTTCCTGCAATTCTGCCTTGATTTCAAATCCTCTTCTTTGCCTTCCCTCAATATATTTGTGGACGAGAGTTATCATTTATAACTCTGCAGGTTTGTGAATTGCAGTGCCCTGAAGCTCCATTTTACAAGTCGCTTTTTTGGGAGCCGGCCGCAAAAGCGCAGGATGGCTTCAGGCCCTGTTCTGGTTCCGGGGGGCAGGCTGAGCCTGTGGTTAATTCTTCTTCCTGATGGGAAAATAGAGTGACCTGTGCCTGTCCCAACACCAAGAGCTAGTCTCTCATTGGTTCCCCGTCTTCCCGTTCATCCTCAGGACAAATTGCAACCTGTACGGAACAGGAGGTTAAAGGTGATGATGCTCCAAGTAGGGAGATTGCTAGTAAAGTGGCTGGAATGGCGAACCCGAGCACAAGGAGATGAGAAATGAGGTGCGTTTTAGAAACCTTTCCCCATCACACGGTGTACCATCTTCTGGGTTTCTCATGCATGTTTTCGATGTAGGAAGATGCCCTTGAACCTGGAGATTTGGGACCCATGCGATGGGTAGCACGCAGTATTACTTTAAAGGGTCTGCGTTTGCTCACCCAACCTCACCGAACCTCTCAGCCCCAAGAGTGTCCACCCTTATGTCTCATCCAGCTGTGGGTCTAGATATGGTCAATCCAGGTTGCATCACAGCCCCTGAACGAATTGTGTAAGAATTTCTCTCTCTTTCCCTGTCTTTGTTTCATGGGTTTTTAAAAATAATTTATTTTTATAATGGGGTTTAGCTGCTTTTCACGGCTGTGTTTAGGCCGCTTTACACCCACTTGACCCACTAACAGAGAGATATCAATACATAGGTTTTAAGATTATTACTAGTCAGATATATTCTTGTGCGGTGAATCGGGCGTGTTGAGTCCAGTTCTCTGAGCAAGGAGTAGGTCTTGTCTATTCCATATTGGGTTTATGGAACGGTATCTGAGCTAATTTGAAACTCTTGTTTTATGTATCACCCCACCTCACCTTTCCCGTTAAGCAGCCATAGTGTGTTTTCTGCATGTGTGACTCTGTTCTGTTTTGTAATTCAGTTCAAGTGTAACGGTTTTTACATTCCCTCTATAAGTGACACCTTATGAGAAGTGTCCTTTTCTGTGTGACTTATTTCACTTAGAATCGTCTTACCTAAATCCACTCATCATGCTGCTACTAGCCTTATGACATTGATTTCATGGCTGAGTGATATTCCATTGTACATAAGGACCACAACTTTTTTATCCATTTTTCGCTTTCCTGGGATATTTAAGGTGGAAGGAAGTGGAGGTCCTTGTCAACAGAGCAGCCCTAAACTTTGGGGTGCTTGTGTCTTGCTGATTTTCAATTTTCCCACTTTATCCCCCCATGCGTGGAAGTGCCCTATGCTCTCTAAGCTGTGTTTTTTAGATGTTTCAGGACACACCGTACACTTCTCCAGAGTGGCTGTTGGCAATTTACATCCCGCCCATCAGTGTAGCAAGGCTCCCATTTCTCCATGGCCTGTCCTGCATTTCTGGTTTTGGCACTTTTTTCAGCATGGCCCTTTTGACCGATGGGAAGCGAGACTTCTTTGTAGCGCTGATTTGCCTTTCCAGGTTGCTTGGTTGGCCAAAAAGGGCGTATGCGTTTTCTCCTGAATATATTCAGGAAAAAACGCATACGCCCTTTTTGGACAAGGGCATCATTGTCAACGTTTTGCCGCTTTTCATGTGCTTTAAAGGCGATTCGCATCTTCCTCCTGAAATCTGTTTCCTGCAATTCTGCCTTGATTTCAAATCCTCTTCTTTGCCTTCCCTCAATATATTTGTGGACGAGAGTTATCATTTATAACTCTGCAGGTTTGTGAATTGCAGTGCCCTGAAGCTCCATTTTACAAGTCGCTTTTTTGGGAGCCGGCCGCAAAAGCGCAGGATGGCTTCAGGCCCTGTTCTGGTTCCGGGGGGCAGGCTGAGCCTGTGGTTAATTCTTCTTCCTGATGGGAAAATAGAGTGACCTGTGCCTGTCCCAACACCAAGAGCTAGTCTCTCATTGGTTCCCCGTCTTCCCGTTCATCCTCAGGACAAATTGCAACCTGTACGGAACAGGAGGTTAAAGGTGATGATGCTCCAAGTAGGGAGATTGCTAGTAAAGTGGCTGGAATGGCGAACCCGAGCACAAGGAGATGAGAAATGAGGTGCGTTTTAGAAACCTTTCCCCATCACACGGTGTACCATCTTCTGGGTTTCTCATGCATGTTTTCGATGTAGGAAGATGCCCTTGAACCTGGAGATTTGGGACCCATGCGATGGGTAGCACGCAGTATTACTTTAAAGGGTCTGCGTTTGCTCACCCAACCTCACCGAACCTCTCAGCCCCAAGAGTGTCCACCCTTATGTCTCATCCAGCTGTGGGTCTAGATATGGTCAATCCAGGTTGCATCACAGCCCCTGAACGAATTGTGTAAGAATTTCTCTCTCTTTCCCTGTCTTTGTTTCATGGGTTTTTAAAAATAATTTATTTTTATAATGGGGTTTAGCTGCTTTTCACGGCTGTGTTTAGGCCGCTTTACACCCACTTGACCCACTAACAGAGAGATATCAATACATAGGTTTTAAGATTATTACTAGTCAGATATATTCTTGTGCGGTGAATCGGGCGTGTTGAGTCCAGTTCTCTGAGCAAGGAGTAGGTCTTGTCTATTCCATATTGGGTTTATGGAACGGTATCTGAGCTAATTTGAAACTCTTGTTTTATGTATCACCCCACCTCACCTTTCCCGTTAAGCAGCCATAGTGTGTTTTCTGCATGTGTGACTCTGTTCTGTTTTGTAATTCAGTTCAAGTGTAACGGTTTTTACATTCCCTCTATAAGTGACACCTTATGAGAAGTGTCCTTTTCTGTGTGACTTATTTCACTTAGAATCGTCTTACCTAAATCCACTCATCATGCTGCTACTAGCCTTATGACATTGATTTCATGGCTGAGTGATATTCCATTGTACATAAGGACCACAACTTTTTTATCCATTTTTAACTTTCCTGGGATATTTAAGGTGGAATGAAGTGGAGGTCCTTGTCAACAGAGCAGCCCTAAACTTTGGGGTGCTTGTGTCTTGCTGATTTTCAATTTTCCCACTTTATCCCCCCATGCGTGGAAGTGCCCTATGCTCTCTAAGCTGTGTTTTTTAGATGTTTCAGGACACACCGTACACTTCTCCAGAGTGGCTGTTGGCAATTTACATCCCGCCCATCAGTGTAGCAAGGCTCCCATTTCTCCATGGCCTGTCCTGCATTTCTGGTTTTGACACTTTTTTCAGCATGGCCCTTTTGACCGATGGGAAGCGAGACTTCTTTGTAGCGCTGATTTGCCTTTCCAGGTTGCTTGGTTGGCCAAAAAGGGCGTATGCGTTTTTTCCTGAATATATTCAGGAAAAAACGCATACGCCCTTTTTGGCCAAGGGCATCATTGTCAACGTTTTGCCGCTTTTCATGTGCTTTAAAGGCGATTCGAATCTACCTCCTGAAATCTGTTTCCTGCAATTCTGCCTTGATTTCAAATCCTCTTCTTTGCCTTCCCTCAATATATTTGTGGACGAGAGTTATCATTTATAACTCTGCAGGTTTGTGAATTGCAGTGCCCTGAAGCTCCATTTTACAAGTCGCTTTTTTGGGAGCCGTCCGCAAAAGCGCAGGATGGCTTCAGGCCCTGTTCTGGTTCAGGGGGGCAGGCTGAGCCTGTGGTTAATTCTTCTTCCTGATGGGAAAATAGAGTGACCTGTGCCTCTCCCAACACCAAGAGCTAGTCTCTCATTGGTTCCCAGTCTTCCCGTTCATCCTCAGGACAAATTGCAACCTGTACGGAACAGGAGGTTAAAGGTGCTGATGCTCCAAGTAGGGAGATTGCTAGTAAAGTGGCTGGAATGGCGAACCCGAGCACAAGGAGATGAGAAATGAGGTGCGTTTTAGAAACCTTTCCCCATCACACGGTTTACCATCATCTGGGTTTCTCATGCATGTTTTCGATGTAGGAAGATGCCCTTGAACCTGGAGATTTGGGACCCATGCGATGGGTAGCACGCAGTATTACTTTAAAGGGTCTGCGTTTGCTCACCCAACCTCACCGAACCTCTCAGGCCCAAGAGTGTCCACCCTTATGTCTCATCCAGCTGTGGGTCTAGATATGGTCAATCCAGGTTGCATCACAGCCCCTGAACGAATTGTGTAAGAATTTCTCTCTCTTTCCCTGTCTTTGTTTCATGGGTTTTTAAAAGTAATTTATTTTTATAATGGGGTTTAGCTGCTTTTCACGGCTGTGTTTAGGCCGCTTTACACCCACTTGACCCACTAACAGAGAGATATCAATACATAGGTTTTAAGATTATTACTAGTCAGATATATTCTTGTGCGGTGAATCGGGCGTGTTGAGTCCAGTTCTCTGAGCAAGGAGTAGGTCTTGTCTATTCCATATTGGGTTTATGGAACGGTATCTGAGCTAATTTGAAACTCTTGTTTTATGTATCACCCCACCTCACCTTTCCCGTTAAGCAGCCATAGTGTGTTTTCTGCATGTGTGACTCTGTTCTGTTTTGTAATTCAGTTCAAGTGTAACGGTTTTTACATTCCCTCTATAAGTGACACCTTATGAGAAGTGTCCTTTTCTGTGTGACTTATTTCACTTAGAATCGTCTTACCTAAATCCACTCATCATGCTGCTACTAGCCTTATGACATTGATTTCATGGCTGAGTGATATTCCATTGTACATAAGGACCACAACTTTTTTATCCATTTTTCGCTTTCCTGGGATATTTAAGGTGGAAGGAAGTGGAGGTCCTTGTCAACAGAGCAGCCCTAAACTTTGGGGTGCTTGTGTCTTGCTGATTTTCAATTTTCCCACTTTATCCCCCCATGCGTGGAAGTGCCCTATGCTCTCTAAGCTGTGTTTTTTAGATGTTTCAGGACACACCGTACACTTCTCCAGAGTGGCTGTTGGCAATTTACATCCCGCCCATCAGTGTAGCAAGGCTCCCATTTCTCCATGGCCTGTCCTGCATTTCTGGTTTTGGCACTTTTTTCAGCATGGCCCTTTTGACCGATGGGAAGCGAGACTTCTTTGTAGCGCTGATTTGCCTTTCCAGGTTGCTTGGTTGGCCAAAAAGGGCGTATGCGTTTTCTCCTGAATATATTCAGGAAAAAACGCATACGCCCTTTTTGGACAAGGGCATCATTGTCAACGTTTTGCCGCTTTTCATGTGCTTTAAAGGCGATTCGCATCTTCCTCCTGAAATCTGTTTCCTGCAATTCTGCCTTGATTTCAAATCCTCTTCTTTGCCTTCCCTCAATATATTTGTGGACGAGAGTTATCATTTATAACTCTGCAGGTTTGTGAATTGCAGTGCCCTGAAGCTCCATTTTACAAGTCGCTTTTTTGGGAGCCGGCCGCAAAAGCGCAGGATGGATTCAGGCCCTGTTCTGGTTCCGGGGGGCAGGCTGAGCCTGTGGTTAATTCTTCTTCCTGATGGGAAAATAGAGTGACCTGTGCCTGTCCCAACACCAAGAGCTAGTCTCTCATTGGTTCCCCGTCTTCCCGTTCATCCTCAGGACAAATTGCAACCTGTACGGAACAGGAGGTTAAAGGTGATGATGCTCCAAGTAGGGAGATTGCTAGTAAAGTGGCTGGAATGGCGAACCCGAGCACAAGGAGATGAGAAATGAGGTGCGTTTTACAAACCTTTCCCCATCACACGGTGTACCATCTTCTGGGTTTCTCATGCATGTTTTCGATGTAGGAAGATGCCCTTGAACCTGGAGATTTGGGACCCATGCGATGGGTAGCACGCAGTATTACTTTAAAGGGTCTGCGTTTGCTCACCCAACCTCACCGAACCTCTCAGCCCCAAGAGTGTCCACCCTTATGTCTCATCCAGCTGTGGGTCTAGATATGGTCAATCCAGGTTGCATCACAGCCCCTGAACGAATTGTGTAAGAATTTCTCTCTCTTTCCCTGTCTTTGTTTCATGGGTTTTTAAAAATAATTTATTTTTATAATGGGGTTTAGCTGCTTTTCACGGCTGTGTTTAGGCCGCTTTACACCCACTTGACCCACTAACAGAGAGATATCAATACATAGGTTTTAAGATTATTACTAGTCAGATATATTCTTGTGCGGTGAATCGGGCGTGTTGAGTCCAGTTCTCTGAGCAAGGAGTAGGTCTTGTCTATTCCATATTGGGTTTATGGAACGGTATCTGAGCTAATTTGAAACTCTTGTTTTATGTATCACCCCACCTCACCTTTCCCGTTAAGCAGCCATAGTGTGTTTTCTGCATGTGTGACTCTGTTCTGTTTTGTAATTCAGTTCAAGTGTAACGGTTTTTACATTCCCTCTATAAGTGACACCTTATGAGAAGTGTCCTTTTCTGTGTGACTTATTTCACTTAGAATCGTCTTACCTAAATCCACTCATCATGCTGCTACTAGCCTTATGACATTGATTTCATGGCTGAGTGATATTCCATTGTACATAAGGACCACAACTTTTTTATCCATTTTTAACTTTCCTGGGATATTTAAGGTGGAATGAAGTGGAGGTCCTTGTCAACAGAGCAGCCCTAAACTTTGGGGTGCTTGTGTCTTGCTGATTTTCAATTTTCCCACTTTATCCCCCCATGCGTGGAAGTGCCCTATGCTCTCTAAGCTGTGTTTTTTAGATGTTTCAGGACACACCGTACACTTCTCCAGAGTGGCTGTTGGCAATTTACATCCCGCCCATCAGTGTAGCAAGGCTCCCATTTCTCCATGGCCTGTCCTGCATTTCTGGTTTTGACACTTTTTTCAGCATGGCCCTTTTGACCGATGGGAAGCGAGACTTCTTTGTAGCGCTGATTTGCCTTTCCAGGTTGCTTGGTTGGCCAAAAAGGGCGTATGCGTTTTTTCCTGAATATATTCAGGAAAAAACGCATACGCCCTTTTTGGCCAAGGGCATCATTGTCAACGTTTTGCCGCTTTTCATGTGCTTTAAAGGCGATTCGAATCTACCTCCTGAAATCTGTTTCCTGCAATTCTGCCTTGATTTCAAATCCTCTTCTTTGCCTTCCCTCAATATATTTGTGGACGAGAGTTATCATTTATAACTCTGCAGGTTTGTGAATTGCAGTGCCCTGAAGCTCCATTTTACAAGTCGCTTTTTTGGGAGCCGTCCGCAAAAGCGCAGGATGGCTTCAGGCCCTGTTCTGGTTCAGGGGGGCAGGCTGAGCCTGTGGTTAATTCTTCTTCCTGATGGGAAAATAGAGTGACCTGTGCCTCTCCCAACACCAAGAGCTAGTCTCTCATTGGTTCCCCGTCTTCCCGTTCATCCTCAGGACAAATTGCAACCTGTACGGAACAGGAGGTTAAAGGTGCTGATGCTCCAAGTAGGGAGATTGCTAGTAAAGTGGCTGGAATGGCGAACCCGAGCACAAGGAGATGAGAAATGAGGTGCGTTTTAGAAACCTTTCCCCATCACACGGTGTACCATCTTCTGGGTTTCTCATGCATGTTTTCGATGTAGGAAGATGCCCTTGAACCTGGAGATTTGGGACCCATGCGATGGGTAGCACGCAGTATTACTTTAAAGGGTCTGCGTTTGCTCACCCAACCTCACCGAACCTCTCAGCCCCAAGAGTGTCCACCCTTATGTCTCATCCAGCTGTGGGTCTAGATATGGTCAATCCAGGTTGCATCACAGCCCCTGAACGAATTGTGTAAGAATTTCTCTCTCTTTCCCTGTCTTTGTTTCATGGGTTTTTAAAAGTAATTTATTTTTATAATGGGGTTTAGCTGCTTTTCACGGCTGTGTTTAGGCCGCTTTACACCCACTTGACCCACTAACAGAGAGATATCAATACATAGGTTTTAAGATTATTACTAGTCAGATATATTCTTGTGCGGTGAATCGGGCGTGTTGAGTCCAGTTCTCTGAGCAAGGAGTAGGTCTTGTCTATTCCATATTGGGTTTATGGAACGGTATCTGAGCTAATTTGAAACTCTTGTTTTATGTATCACCCCACCTCACCTTTCCCGTTAAGCAGCCATAGTGTGTTTTCTGCATGTGTGACTCTGTTCTGTTTTGTAATTCAGTTCAAGTGTAACGGTTTTTACATTCCCTCTATAAGTGACACCTTATGAGAAGTGTCCTTTTCTGTGTGACTTATTTCACTTAGAATCGTCTTACCTAAATCCACTCATCATGCTGCTACTAGCCTTATGACATTGATTTCATGGCTGAGTGATATTCCATTGTACATAAGGACCACAACTTTTTTATCCATTTTTCGCTTTCCTGGGATATTTAAGGTGGAAGGAAGTGGAGGTCCTTGTCAACAGAGCAGCCCTAAACTTTGGGGTGCTTGTGTCTTGCTGATTTTCAATTTTCCCACTTTATCCCCCCATGCGTGGAAGTGCCCTATGCTCTCTAAGCTGTGTTTTTTAGATGTTTCAGGACACACCGTACACTTCTCCAGAGTGGCTGTTGGCAATTTACATCCCGCCCATCAGTGTAGCAAGGCTCCCATTTCTCCATGGCCTGTCCTGCATTTCTGGTTTTGGCACTTTTTTCAGCATGGCCCTTTTGACCGATGGGAAGCGAGACTTCTTTGTAGCGCTGATTTGCCTTTCCAGGTTGCTTGGTTGGCCAAAAAGGGCGTATGCGTTTTCTCCTGAATATATTCAGGAAAAAACGCATACGCCCTTTTTGGACAAGGGCATCATTGTCAACGTTTTGCCGCTTTTCATGTGCTTTAAAGGCGATTCGCATCTTCCTCCTGAAATCTGTTTCCTGCAATTCTGCCTTGATTTCAAATCCTCTTCTTTGCCTTCCCTCAATATATTTGTGGACGAGAGTTATCATTTATAACTCTGCAGGTTTGTGAATTGCAGTGCCCTGAAGCTCCATTTTACAAGTCGCTTTTTTGGGAGCCGGCCGCAAAAGCGCAGGATGGCTTCAGGCCCTGTTCTGGTTCCGGGGGGCAGGCTGAGCCTGTGGTTAATTCTTCTTCCTGTTGGGAAAATAGAGTGACCTGTGCCTGTCCCAACACCAAGAGCTAGTCTCTCATTGGTTCCCCGTCTTCCCGTTCATCCTCAGGACAAATTGCAACCTGTACGGAACAGGAGGTTAAAGGTGATGATGCTCCAAGTAGGGAGATTGCTAGTAAAGTGGCTGGAATGGCGAACCCGAGCACAAGGAGATGAGAAATGAGGTGCGTTTTAGAAACCTTTCCCCATCACACGGTGTACCATCTTCTGGGTTTCTCATGCATGTTTTCGATGTAGGAAGATGCCCTTGAACCTGGAGATTTGGGACCCATGCGATGGGTAGCACGCAGTATTACTTTAAAGGGTCTGCGTTTGCTCACCCAACCTCACCGAACCTCTCAGCCCCAAGAGTGTCCACCCTTATGTCTCATCCAGCTGTGGGTCTAGATATGGTCAATCCAGGTTGCATCACAGCCCCTGAACGAATTGTGTAAGAATTTCTCTCTCTTTCCCTGTCTTTGTTTCATGGGTTTTTAAAAGTAATTTATTTTTATAATGGGGTTTAGCTGCTTTTCACGGCTGTGTTTAGGCCGCTTTACACCCACTTGACCCACTAACAGAGAGATATCAATACATAGGTTTTAAGATTATTACTAGTCAGATATATTCTTGTGCGGTGAATCGGGCGTGTTGAGTCCAGTTCTCTGAGCAAGGAGTAGGTCTTGTCTATTCCATATTGGGTTTATGGAACGGTATCTGAGCTAATTTGAAACTCTTGTTTTATGTATCACCCCACCTCACCTTTCCCGTTAAGCAGCCATAGTGTGTTTTCTGCATGTGTGACTCTGTTCTGTTTTGTAATTCAGTTCAAGTGTAACGGTTTTTACATTCCCTCTATAAGTGACACCTTATGAGAAGTGTCCTTTTCTGTGTGACTTATTTCACTTAGAATCGTCTTACCTAAATCCACTCATCATGCTGCTACTAGCCTTATGACATTGATTTCATGGCTGAGTGATATTCCATTGTACATAAGGACCACAACTTTTTTATCCATTTTTCGCTTTCCTGGGATATTTAAGGTGGAAGGAAGTGGAGGTCCTTGTCAACAGAGCAGCCCTAAACTTTGGGGTGCTTGTGTCTTGCTGATTTTCCATTTTCCCACTTTATCCCCCCATGCGTGGAAGTGCCCTATGCTCTCTAAGCTGTGTTTTTTAGATGTTTCAGGACACACCGTACACTTCTCCAGAGTGGCTGTTGGCAATTTACATCCCGCACATCAGTGTAGCAAGGCTCCCATTTCTCCATGGCCTGTCCTGCATTTCTGGTTTTGGCACTTTTTTCAGCATGGCCCTTTTGACCGATGGGAAGCGAGACTTCTTTGTAGCGCTGATTTGCCTTTCCAGGTTGCTTGGTTGGCCAAAAAGGGCGTATGCGTTTTTTCCTGAATGTATTCAGGAAAAAACGCATACGCACTTTTTGGCCAAGGGCATCATTGTCAACGTTTTGCCGCTTTTCATGTGCTTTAAAGGCGATTCGAATCTACCTCCTGAAATCTGTTTCCTGCAATTCTGCCTTGATTTCAAATCCTCTTCTTTGCCTTCCCTCAATATATTTGTGGACGAGAGTTATCATTTATAACTCTGCAGGTTTGTGAATTGCAGTGCCCTGCAGCTCCATTTTACAGGTCGCTTTTTTGGGAGCCGGCCGCAAAAGCGCAGGATGGCTTCATGCCCTGTTCTGGTTCAGGGGGGCAGGCTGAGCCTGTGGTTAATTCTTCTTCCTGATGGGAAAATAGAGTGACCTGTGCCTCTCCCAACACCAAGAGCTAGTCTCTCATTGGTTCCCCGTCTTCCCGTTCATCCTCAGGACAAATTGCAACCTGTACGGAAGAGGAGGTTAAAGGTGCTGAGGCTCCAAGTAGGGAGATTGCTAGTAAAGTGGCTGGAATGGCGAACCCGAGCACAAGGAGTTGAGAAATGAGGTGCGTTTTAGAAACCTTTCCCCATCACACGGTGTACCATCTTCTGGGTTTCTCATGCATGTTTTCGGTGTAGGAAGATGCCCTTGAACCTGGAGATTTGGGACCCATGCGATGGGTAGCACGCAGTATTACTTTAAAGGGTCTGCGTTTGCTCACCCAACCTCACCGAACCTCTCAGCCCCAAGAGTGTCCACCCTTATGTCTCATCCAGCTGTGGGTCTAGATATGGTCAATCCAGGTTGCATCACAGCCCCTGAACGAATTGTGTAAGAATTTCTCTCTCTTTCCCTGTCTTTGTTTCCTGGGTTTTTAAAAGTAATTTATTTTTATAATGGGGTTTAGCTGCTTTTCACGGCTGTGTTTAGGCCGCTTTACAACCACTTGACCCACTAACAGAGAGATATCAATACTTAGGTTTTAAGATTATTACTAGTCAGATATATTCTTGTGCGGTGAATCGGGCGTGTTGAGTCCAGTTCTCTGAGCAAGGAGTAGGTCTTGTCTGTTACATATTGGGTTTATGGAACGGTATCTGAGCTAATTTGAAACTCTTGTTTTATGTATCACCCCACCTCACCTTTCCCGTTAAGCAGCCATAGTGTGTTTTCTGCATGTGTGACTCTGTTCTGTTTTGTAATTCAGTTCAAGTGTAACGGTTTTTACATTCCCTCTATAAGTGACACCTTATGAGAAGTGTCCTTTTCTGTGTGACTTATTTCACTTAGAATCGTCTTACCTAAATCCACTCATCATGCTGCTACTAGCCTTATGACATTGATTTCATGGCTGAGTGATATTCCATTGTACATAAGGACCACAACTTTTTTATCCATTTTTCGCTTTCCTGGGATATTTAAGGTGGAAGGAAGTGGAGGTCCTTGTCAACAGAGCAGCCCTAAACTTTGGGGTGCTTCTGTCTTGCTGATTTTCCATTTTCCCACTTTATCCCCCCATGCGTGGAAGTGCCCTATGCTCTCTAAGCTGTGTTTTTTAGATGTTTCAGGACACACCGTACACTTCTCCAGAGTGGCTGTTGGCAATTTACATCCCGCCCATCAGTGTAGCAAGGCTCCCATTTCTCCATGGCCTGTCCTGCATTTCTGGTTTTGACACTTTTTTCAGCATGGCCCTTTTGACCGATGGGAAGCGAGACTTCTTTGTAGCGCTGATTTGCCTTTCCAGGTTGCTTGGTTGGCCAAAAAGGGCGTATGCGTTTTTTCCTGAATGTATTCAGGAAAAAACGCATACGCCCTTTTTGGCCAAGGGCATCATTGTCAACATTTTGCCGCTTTTCATGTGCTTTAAAGGCGATTCGAATCTACCTCCTGAAATCTGTTTCCTGCAATTCTGCCTTGATTTCAAATCCTCTTCTTTGCCTTCCCTCAATATACTTGTGGACGAGAGTTATCATTTATAACTCTGCAGGTTTGTGAATTGCAGTGCCCTGAAGCTCCATTTTACAAGTCGCTTTTTTGGGAGCCGGCCGCAAAAGCGCAGGATGGCTTCAGGCCCTGTTCTGGTTCCGGGGGGCAGGCTGAGCCTGTGGTTAATTCTTCTTCCTGATGGGAAAATAGAGTGACCTGTGCCTCTCCCAACACCAAGAGCTAGTCTCTCATTGGTTCCCCGTCTTCCCGTTCATCCTCAGGACAAATTGCAACCTGTACGGAACAGGAGGTTAAAGGTGCTGATGCTCCAAGTAGGGAGATTGCTAGTAAAGTGGCTGGAATGGCGAACCCGAGCACAAGGAGATGAGAAATGAGGTGCGTTTTAGAAACCTTTCCCCATCACACGGTGTACCATCTTCTGGGTTTCTCATGCATGTTTTCGATGTAGGAAGATGCCCTTGAACCTGGAGATTTGGGACCCATGCGATGGGTAGCACGCAGTATTACTTTAAAGGGTCTGCGTTTCTCACCCAACCTCACCAGACCTCTCAGCCCCAAGAGTGTCCACCCTTATGTCTCATCCAGCTGTGGGTCTAGATATGGTCAATCCAGGTTGCATCACAGCCCCTGAACGAATTGTGTAAGAATTTCTCTCTCTTTCCCTGTCTTTGTTTCATGGGTTTTTAAAAGTAATTTATTTTTATAATGGGGTTTAGCTGCTTTTCACGGCTGTGTTTAGGCCGCTTTACACCCACTTGACCCACTAACAGAGAGATATCAATACATAGGTTTTAAGATTATTACTAGTCAGATATATTCTTGTGCGGTCAATCGGGCGTGTTGAGTCCAGTTCTCTGAGCAAGGAGTAGGTCTTGTCTATTCCATATTGGGTTTATGGAACGGTATCTGAGCTAATTTGAAACTCTTGTTTTATGTATCAACCCACCTCACCTTTCCCGTTAAGCAGCCATAGTGTGTTTTCTGCATGTGTGACTCTGTTCTGTTTTGTAATTCAGTTCAAGTGTAACGGTTTTTACATTCCCTCTATAAGTGACACCTTATGAGAAGTGTCCTTTTCTGTGTGACTTATTTCACTTAGAATCGTCTTACCTAAATCCACTCATCATGCTGCTACTAGCCTTTTGACATTGATTTCATGGCTGAGTGATATTCCATTGTACATAAGGACCACAACTTTTTTATCCATTTTTAACTTTCCTGGGATATTTAAGGTGGAATGAAGTGGAGGTCCTTGTCAACAGAGCAGCCCTAAACTTTGGGGTGCTTGTGTCTTGCTGATTTTCAATTTTCCCACTTTATCCCCCATGCGTGGAAGTGCCCTATGCTCTCTAAGCTGTGTTTTTTAGATGTTTCAGGACACACCGTACACTTCTCCAGAGTGGCTGTTGGCAATTTACATCCCGCCCATCAGTGTAGCAAGGCTCCCATTTCTCCATGGCCTGTCCTGCATTTCTGGTTTTGACACTTTTTTCAGCATGGCCCTTTTGACCGATGGGAAGCGAGACTTCTTTGTAGCGCTGATTTGCCTTTCCAGGTTGCTTGGTTGGCCAAAAAGGGCGTATGCGTTTTTTCCTGAATATATTCAGGAAAAAACGCATACGCCCTTTTTGGCCAAGGGCATCATTGTCAACGTTTTGCCGCTTTTCATGTGCTTTAAAGGCGATTCGAATCTACCTCCTGAAATCTGTTTCCTGCAATTCTGCCTTGATTTCAAATCCTCTTCTTTGCCTTCCCTCAATGTATTTGTGGACGAGAGTTATCATTTATAACTCTGCAGGTTTGTGAATTGCAGTGCCCTGAAGCTCCATTTTACAAGTCGCTTTTTTGGGAGCCGTCCGCAAAAGCGCAGGATGGCTTCAGGCCCTGTTCTGGTTCAGGGGGGCAGGCTGAGCCTGTGGTTAATTCTTCTTCCTGATGGGAAAATAGAGTGACCTGTGCCTCTCCCAACACCAAGAGCTAGTCTCTCATTGGTTCCCCGTCTTCCCGTTCATCCTCAGGACAAATTGCAACCTGTACGGAACAGGAGGTTAAAGGTGCTGATGCTCCAAGTAGGGAGATTGCTAGTAAAGTGGCTGGAATGGCGAACCCGAGCACAAGGAGATGAGAAATGAGGTGCGTTTTAGAAACCTTTCCCCATCACACGGTGTACCATCTTCTGGGTTTCTCATGCATGTTTTCGATGTAGGAAGATGCCCTTGAACCTGGAGATTTGGGACCCATGCGATGGGTAGCACGCAGTATTACTTTAAAGGGTCTGCGTTTGCTCACCCATCCTCACCGAACCTCTCAGCCCCAAGAGTGTCCACCCTTATGTCTCATCCAGCTGTGGGTCTAGATATGGTCAATCCAGGTTGCATCACAGCCCCTGAACGAATTGTGTAAGAATTTCTCTCTCTTTCCCTGTCTTTGTTTCATGGGTTTTTAAAAGTAATTTATTTTTATAATGGGGTTTAGCTGCTTTTCACGGCTGTGTTTAGGCCGCTTTACACCCACTTGACCCACTAACAGAGAGATATCAATACATAGGTTTTAAGATTATTACTAGTCAGATATATTCTTGTGCGGTGAATCGGGCGTGTTGAGTCCAGTTCTCTGAGCAAGGTGTAGGTCTTGTCTATTCCATATTGGGTTTATGGAACGGTATCTGAGCTAATTTGAAACTCTTGTTTTATGTATCACCCCACCTCACCTTTCCCGTTAAGCAGCCATAGTGTGTTTTCTGCATGTGTGACTCTGTTCTGTTTTGTAATTCAGTTCAAGTGTAACGGTTTTTACATTCCCTCTATAAGTGACACCTTATGAGAAGTGTCCTTTTCTGTGTGACTTATTTCACTTAGAATCGTCTTACCTAAATCCACTCATCATGCTGCTACTAGCCTTATGACATTGATTTCATGGCTGAGTGATATTCCATTGTACATAAGGACCACAACTTTTTTATCCATTTTTCGCTTTCCTGGGATATTTAAGGTGGAAGGAAGTGGAGGTCCTTGTCAACAGAGCAGCCCTAAACTTTGGGGTGCTTGTGTCTTGCTGATTTTCAATTTTCCCACTTTATCCCCCCATGCGTGGAAGTGCCCTATGCTCTCTAAGCTGTGTTTTTTAGATGTTTCAGGACACACCGTACACTTCTCCAGAGTGGCTGTTGGCAATTTACATCCCGCCCATCAGTGTAGCAAGGCTCCCATTTCTCCATGGCCTGTCCTGCATTTCTGGTTTTGGCACTTTTTTCAGCATGGCCCTTTTGACCGATGGGAAGCGAGACTTCTTTGTAGCGCTGATTTGCCTTTCCAGGTTGCTTGGTTGGCCAAAAAGGGCGTATGCGTTTTCTCCTGAATATATTCAGGAAAAAACGCATACGCCCTTTTTGGACAAGGGCATCATTGTCAACGTTTTGCCGCTTTTCATGTGCTTTAAAGGCGATTCGCATCTTCCTCCTGAAATCTGTTTCCTGCAATTCTGCCTTGATTTCAAATCCTCTTCTTTGCCTTCCCTCAATATATTTGTGGACGAGAGTTATCATTTATAACTCTGCAGGTTTGTGAATTGCAGTGCCCTGAAGCTCCATTTTACAAGTCGCTTTTTTGGGAGCCGGCCGCAAAAGCGCAGGATGGCTTCAGGCCCTGTTCTGGTTCCGGGGGGCAGGCTGAGCCTGTGGTTAATTCTTCTTCCTGATGGGAAAATAGAGTGACCTGTGCCTGTCCCAACACCAAGAGCTAGTCTCTCATTGGTTCCCCGTCTTCCCGTTCATCCTCAGGACAAATTGCAACCTGTACGGAACAGGAGGTTAAAGGTGATGATGCTCCAAGTAGGGAGATTGCTAGTAAAGTGGCTGGAATGGCGAACCCGAGCACAAGGAGATGAGAAATGAGGTGCGTTTTAGAAACCTTTCCCCATCACACGGTGTACCATCTTCTGGGTTTCTCATGCATGTTTTCGATGTAGGAAGATGCCCTTGAACCTGGAGATTTGGGACCCATGCGATGGGTAGCACGCAGTATTACTTTAAAGGGTCTGCGTTTGCTCACCCAACCTCACCGAACCTCTCAGCCCCAAGAGTGTCCACCCTTATGTCTCATCCAGCTGTGGGTCTAGATATGGTCAATCCAGGTTGCATCACAGCCCCTGAACGAATTGTGTAAGAATTTCTCTCTCTTTCCCTGTCTTTGTTTCATGGGTTTTTAAAAATAATTTATTTTTATAATGGGGTTTAGCTGCTTTTCACGGCTGTGTTTAGGCCGCTTTACACCCACTTGACCCACTAACAGAGAGATATCAATACATAGGTTTTAAGATTATTACTAGTCAGATATATTCTTGTGCGGTGAATCGGGCGTGTTGAGTCCAGTTCTCTGAGCAAGGAGTAGGTCTTGTCTATTCCATATTGGGTTTATGGAACGGTATCTGAGCTAATTTGAAACTCTTGTTTTATGTATCACCCCACCTCACCTTTCCCGTTAAGCAGCCATAGTGTGTTTTCTGCATGTGTGACTCTGTTCTGTTTTGTAATTCAGTTCAAGTGTAACGGTTTTTACATTCCCTCTATAAGTGACACCTTATGAGAAGTGTCCTTTTCTGTGTGACTTATTTCACTTAGAATCGTCTTACCTAAATCCACTCATCATGCTGCTACTAGCCTTATGACATTGATTTCATGGCTGAGTGATATTCCATTGTACATAAGGACCACAACTTTTTTATCCATTTTTAACTTTCCTGGGATATTTAAGGTGGAATGAAGTGGAGGTCCTTGTCAACAGAGCAGCCCTAAACTTTGGGGTGCTTGTGTCTTGCTGATTTTCAATTTTCCCACTTTATCCCCCCATGCGTGGAAGTGCCCTATGCTCTCTAAGCTGTGTTTTTTAGATGTTTCAGGACACACCGTACACTTCTCCAGAGTGGCTGTTGGCAATTTACATCCCGCCCATCAGTGTAGCAAGGCTCCCATTTCTCCATGGCCTGTCCTGCATTTCTGGTTTTGACACTTTTTTCAGCATGGCCCTTTTGACCGATGGGAAGCGAGACTTCTTTGTAGCGCTGATTTGCCTTTCCAGGTTGCTTGGTTGGCCAAAAAGGGCGTATGCGTTTTTTCCTGAATATATTCAGGAAAAAACGCATACGCCCTTTTTGGCCAAGGGCATCATTGTCAACGTTTTGCCGCTTTTCATGTGCTTTAAAGGCGATTCGAATCTACCTCCTGAAATCTGTTTCCTGCAATTCTGCCTTGATTTCAAATCCTCTTCTTTGCCTTCCCTCAATATATTTGTGGACGAGAGTTATCATTTATAACTCTGCAGGTTTGTGAATTGCAGTGCCCTGAAGCTCCATTTTACAAGTCGCTTTTTTGGGAGCCGTCCGCAAAAGCGCAGGATGGCTTCAGGCCCTGTTCTGGTTCAGGGGGGCAGGCTGAGCCTGTGGTTAATTCTTCTTCCTGATGGGAAAATAGAGTGACCTGTGCCTCTCCCAAAACCAAGAGCTAGTCTCTCATTGGTTCCCCGTCTTCCCGTTCATCCTCAGGACAAATTGCAACCTGTACGGAACAGGAGGTTAAAGGTGCTGATGCTCCAAGTAGGGAGATTGCTAGTAAAGTGGCTGGAATGGCGAACCCGAGCACAAGGAGATGAGAAATGAGGTGCGTTTTAGAAACCTTTCCCCATCACACGGTGTACCATCTTCTGGGTTTCTCATGCATGTTTTCGATGTAGGAAGATGCCCTTGAACCTGGAGATTTGGGACCCATGCGATGGGTAGCACGCAGTATTACTTTAAAGGGTCTGCGTTTGCTCACCCAACCTCACCGAACCTCTCAGCCCCAAGAGTGTCCACCCTTATGTCTCATCCAGCTGTGGGTCTAGATATGGTCAATCCAGGTTGCATCACAGCCCCTGAACGAATTGTGTAAGAATTTCTCTCTCTTTCCCTGTCTTTGTTTCATGGGTTTTTAAAAATAATTTATTTTTATAATGGGGTTTAGCTGCTTTTCACGGCTGTGTTTAGGCCGCTTTACACCCACTTGACCCACTAACAGAGCGATATCAATACATAGGTTTTAAGATTATTACTAGTCAGATATATTCTTGTGCGGTGAATCGGGCGTGTTGAGTCCAGTTCTCTGAGCAAGGAGTAGGTCTTGTCTATTCCATATTGGGTTTATGGAACGGTATCTGAGCTAATTTGAAACTCTTGTTTTATGTATCACCCCACCTCACCTTTCCCGTTAAGCAGCCATAGTGTGTTTTCTGCATGTGTGACTCTGTTCTGTTTTGTAATTCAGTTCAAGTGTAACGGTTTTTACATTCCCTCTATAAGTGACACCTTATGAGAAGTGTCCTTTTCTGTGTGACTTATTTCACTTAGAATCGTCTTACCTAAATCCACTCATCATGCTGCTACTAGCCTTATGACATTGATTTCATGGCTGAGTGATATTCCATTGTACATAAGGACCACAACTTTTTTATCCATTTTTAACTTTCCTGGGATATTTAAGGTGGAATGAAGTGGAGGTCCTTGTCAACAGAGCAGCCCTAAACTTTGGGGTGCTTGTGTCTTGCTGATTTTCAATTTTCCCACTTTATCCCCCCATGCGTGGAAGTGCCCTATGCTCTCTAAGCTGTGTTTTTTAGATGTTTCAGGACACACCGTACACTTCTCCAGAGTGGCTGTTGGCAATTTACATCCCGCCCATCAGTGTAGCAAGGCTCCCATTTCTCCATGGCCTGTCCTGCATTTCTGGTTTTGACACTTTTTTCAGCATGGCCCTTTTGACCGATGGGAAGCGAGACTTCTTTGTAGCGCTGATTTGCCTTTCCAGGTTGCTTGGTTGGCCAAAAAGGGCGTATGCGTTTTTTCCTGAATATATTCAGGAAAAAACGCATACGCCCTTTTTGGCCAAGGGCATCATTGTCAACGTTTTGCCGCTTTTCATGTGCTTTAAAGGCGATTCGAATCTACCTCCTGAAATCTGTTTCCTGCAATTCTGCCTTGATTTCAAATCCTCTTCTTTGCCTTCCCTCAATATATTTGTGGACGAGAGTTATCATTTATAACTCTGCAGGTTTGTGAATTGCAGTGCCCTGAAGCTCCATTTTACAAGTCGCTTTTTTGGGAGCCGTCCGCAAAAGCGCAGGATGGCTTCAGGCCCTGTTCTGGTTCAGGGGGGCAGGCTGAGCCTGTGGTTAATTCTTCTTCCTGATGGGAAAATAGAGTGACCTGTGCCTCTCCCAACACCAAGAGCTAGTCTCTCATTGGTTCCCGGTCTTCCCGTTCATCCTCAGGACAAATTGCAACCTGTACGGAACAGGAGGTTAAAGGTGCTGATGCTCCAAGTAGGGAGATTGCTAGTAAAGTGGCTGGAATGGCGAACCCGAGCACAAGGAGATGAGAAATGAGGTGCGTTTTAGAAACCTTTCCCCATCACACGGTTTACCATCATCTGGGTTTCTCATGCATGTTTTCGATGTAGGAAGATGCCCTTGAACCTGGAGATTTGGGACCCATGCGATGGGTAGCACGCAGTATTACTTTAAAGGGTCTGCGTTTGCTCACCCAACCTCACCGAACCTCTCAGCCCCAAGAGTGTCCACCCTTATGTCTCATCCAGCTGTGGGTCTAGATATGGTCAATCCAGGTTGCATCACAGCCCCTGAACGAATTGTGTAAGAATTTCTCTCTCTTTCCCTGTCTTTGTTTCATGGGTTTTTAAAAGTAATTTATTTTTATAATGGGGTTTAGCTGCTTTTCACGGCTGTGTTTAGGCCGCTTTACACCCACTTGACCCACTAACAGAGAGATATCAATACATAGGTTTTAAGATTATTACTAGTCAGATATATTCTTGTGCGGTGAATCGGGCGTGTTGAGTCCAGTTCTCTGAGCAAGGAGTAGGTCTTGTCTATTCCATATTGGGTTTATGGAACGGTATCTGAGCTAATTTGAAACTCTTGTTTTATGTATCACCCCACCTCACCTTTCCCGTTAAGCAGCCATAGTGTGTTTTCTGCATGTGTGACTCTGTTCTGTTTTGTAATTCAGTTCAAGTGTAACGGTTTTTACATTCCCTCTATAAGTGACACCTTATGAGAAGTGTCCTTTTCTGTGTGACTTATTTCACTTAGAATCGTCTTACCTAAATCCACTCATCATGCTGCTACTAGCCTTATGACATTGATTTCATGGCTGAGTGATATTCCATTGTACATAAGGACCACAACTTTTTTATCCATTTTTCGCTTTCCTGGGATATTTAAGGTGGAAGGAAGTGGAGGTCCTTGTCAACAGAGCAGCCCTAAACTTTGGGGTGCTTGTGTCTTGCTGATTTTCAATTTTCCCACTTTATCCCCCCATGCGTGGAAGTGCCCTATGCTCTCTAAGCTGTGTTTTTTAGATGTTTCAGGACACACCGTACACTTCTCCAGAGTGGCTGTTGGCAATTTACATCCCGCCCATCAGTGTAGCAAGGCTCCCATTTCTCCATGGCCTGTCCTGCATTTCTGGTTTTGGCACTTTTTTCAGCATGGCCCTTTTGACCGATGGGAAGCGAGACTTCTTTGTAGCGCTGATTTGCCTTTCCAGGTTGCTTGGTTGGCCAAAAAGGGCGTATGCGTTTTCTCCTGAATATATTCAGGAAAAAACGCATACGCCCTTTTTGGACAAGGGCATCATTGTCAACGTTCTGCCGCTTTTCATGTGCTTTAAAGGCGATTCGCATCTTCCTCCTGAAATCTGTTTCCTGCAATTCTGCCTTGATTTCAAATCCTCTTCTTTGCCTTCCCTCAATATATTTGTGGACGAGAGTTATCATTTATAACTCTGCAGGTTTGTGAATTGCAGTGCCCTGAAGCTCCATTTTACAAGTCGCTTTTTTGGGAGCCGGCCGCAAAAGCGCAGGATGGCTTCAGGCCCTGTTCTGGTTCCGGGGGGCAGGCTGAGCCTGTGGTTAATTCTTCTTCCTGATGGGAAAATAGAGTGACCTGTGCCTGTCCCAACACCAAGAGCTAGTCTCTCATTGGTTCCCCGTCTTCCCGTTCATCCTCAGGACAAATTGCAACCTGTACGGAACAGGAGGTTAAAGGTGATGATGCTCCAAGTAGGGAGATTGCTAGTAAAGTGGCTGGAATGGCGAACCCGAGCACAAGGAGATGAGAAATGAGGTGCGTTTTACAAACCTTTCCCCATCACACGGTGTACCATCTTCTGGGTTTCTCATGCATGTTTTCGATGTAGGAAGATGCCCTTGAACCTGGAGATTTGGGACCCATGCGATGGGTAGCACGCAGTATTACTTTAAAGGGTCTGCGTTTGCTCACCCAACCTCACCGAACCTCTCAGCCCCAAGAGTGTCCACCCTTATGTCTCATCCAGCTGTGGGTCTAGATATGGTCAATCCAGGTTGCATCACAGCCCCTGAACGAATTGTGTAAGAATTTCTCTCTCTTTCCCTGTCTTTGTTTCATGGGTTTTTAAAAGTAATTTATTTTTATAATGGGGTTTAGCTGCTTTTCACGGCTGTGTTTAGGCCGCTTTACACCCACTTGACCCACTAACAGAGAGATATCAATACATAGGTTTTAAGATTATTACTAGTCAGATATATTCTTGTGCGGTGAATCGGGCGTGTTGAGTCCAGTTCTCTGAGCAAGGAGTAGGTCTTGTCTATTCCATATTGGGTTTATGGAACGGTATCTGAGCTAATTTGAAACTCTTGTTTTATGTATCACCCCACCTCACCTTTCCCGTTAAGCAGCCATAGTGTGTTTTCTGCATGTGTGACTCTGTTCTGTTTTGTAATTCAGTTCAAGTGTAACGGTTTTTACATTCCCTCTATAAGTGACACCTTATGAGAAGTGTCCTTTTCTGTGTGACTTATTTCACTTAGAATCGTCTTACCTAAATCCACTCATCATGCTGCTACTAGCCTTATGACATTGATTTCATGGCTGAGTGATATTCCATTGTACATAAGGACCACAACTTTTTTATCCATTTTTCGCTTTCCTGGGATATTTAAGGTGGAAGGAAGTGGAGGTCCTTGTCAACAGAGCAGCCCTAAACTTTGGGGTGCTTGTGTCTTGCTGATTTTCAATTTTCCCACTTTATCCCCCCATGCGTGGAAGTGCCCTATGCTCTCTAAGCTGTGTTTTTTAGATGTTTCAGGACACACCGTACACTTCTCCAGAGTGGCTGTTGGCAATTTACATCCCGCACATCAGTGTAGCAAGGCTCCCATTTCTCCATGGCCTGTCCTGCATTTCTGGTTTTGGCACTTTTTTCAGCATGGCCCTTTTGACCGATGGGAAGCGAGACTTCTTTGTAGCGCTGATTTGCCTTTCCAGGTTGCTTGGTTGGCCAAAAAGGGCGTATGCGTTTTTTCCTGAATGTATTCAGGAAAAAACGCATACGCACTTTTTGGCCAAGGGCATCATTGTCAACGTTTTGCCGCTTTTCATGTGCTTTAAAGGCGATTCGAATCTACCTCCTGAAATCTGTTTCCTGCAATTCTGCCTTGATTTCAAATCCTCTTCTTTGCCTTCCCTCAATATATTTGTGGACGAGAGTTATCATTTATAACTCTGCAGGTTTGTGAATTGCAGTGCCCTGCAGCTCCATTTTACAGGTCGCTTTTTTGGGAGCCGGCCGCAAAAGCGCAGGATGGCTTCATGCCCTGTTCTGGTTCAGGGGGGCAGGCTGAGCCTGTGGTTAATTCTTCTTCCTGATGGGAAAATAGAGTGACCTGTGCCTCTCCCAACACCAAGAGCTAGTCTCTCATTGGTTCCCCGTCTTCCCGTTCATCCTCAGGACAAATTGCAACCTGTACGGAAGAGGAGGTTAAAGGTGCTGAGGCTCCAAGTAGGGAGATTGCTAGTAAAGTGGCTGGAATGGCGAACCCGAGCACAAGGAGTTGAGAAATGAGGTGCGTTTTAGAAACCTTTCCCCATCACACGGTGTACCATCTTCTGGGTTTCTCATGCATGTTTTCGGTGTAGGAAGATGCCCTTGAACCTGGAGATTTGGGACCCATGCGATGGGTAGCACGCAGTATTACTTTAAAGGGTCTGCGTTTGCTCACCCAACCTCACCGAACCTCTCAGCCCCAAGAGTGTCCACCCTTATGTCTCATCCAGCTGTGGGTCTAGATATGGTCAATCCAGGTTGCATCACAGCCCCTGAACGAATTGTGTAAGAATTTCTCTCTCTTTCCCTGTCTTTGTTTCCTGGGTTTTTAAAAGTAATTTATTTTTATAATGGGGTTTAGCTGCTTTTCACGGCTGTGTTTAGGCCGCTTTACAACCACTTGACCCACTAACAGAGAGATATCAATACATAGGTTTTAAGATTATTACTAGTCAGATATATTCTTGTGCGGTGAATCGGGCGTGTTGAGTCCAGTTCTCTGAGCAAGGAGTAGGTCTTGTCTGTTACATATTGGGTTTATGGAACGGTATCTGAGCTAATTTGAAACTCTTGTTTTATGTATCACCCCACCTCACCTTTCCCGTTAAGCAGCCATAGTGTGTTTTCTGCATGTGTGACTCTGTTCTGTTTTGTAATTCAGTTCAAGTGTAACGGTTTTTACATTCCCTCTATAAGTGACACCTTATGAGAAGTGTCCTTTTCTGTGTGACTTATTTCACTTAGAATCGTCTTACCTAAATCCACTCATCATGCTGCTACTAGCCTTATGACATTGATTTCATGGCTGAGTGATATTCCATTGTACATAAGGACCACAACTTTTTTATCCATTTTTCGCTTTCCTGGGATATTTAAGGTGGAAGGAAGTGGAGGTCCTTGTCAACAGAGCAGCCCTAAACTTTGGGGTGCTTCTGTCTTGCTGATTTTCCATTTTCCCACTTTATCCCCCCATGCGTGGAAGTGCCCTATGCTCTCTAAGCTGTGTTTTTTAGATGTTTCAGGACACACCGTACACTTCTCCAGAGTGGCTGTTGGCAATTTACATCCCGCCCATCAGTGTAGCAAGGCTCCCATTTCTCCATGGCCTGTCCTGCATTTCTGGTTTTGACACTTTTTTCAGCATGGCCCTTTTGACCGATGGGAAGCGAGACTTCTTTGTAGCGCTGATTTGCCTTTCCAGGTTGCTTGGTTGGCCAAAAAGGGCGTATGCGTTTTTTCCTGAATGTATTCAGGAAAAAACGCATACGCCCTTTTTGGACAAGGGCATCATTGTCAACGTTCTGCCGCTTTTCATGTGCTTTAAAGGCGATTCGCATCTTCCTCCTGAAATCTGTTTCCTGCAATTCTGCCTTGATTTCAAATCCTCTTCTTTGCCTTCCCTCAATATATTTGTGGACGAGAGTTATCATTTATAACTCTGCAGGTTTGTGAATTGCAGTGCCCTGAAGCTCCATTTTACAAGTCGCTTTTTTGGGAGCCGGCCGCAAAAGCGCAGGATGGCTTCAGGCCCTGTTCTGGTTCCGGGGGGCAGGCTGAGCCTGTGGTTAATTCTTCTTCCTGATGGGAAAATAGAGTGACCTGTGCCTGTCCCAACACCAAGAGCTAGTCTCTCATTGGTTCCCCGTCTTCCCGTTCATCCTCAGGACAAATTGCAACCTGTACGGAACAGGAGGTTAAAGGTGATGATGCTCCAAGTAGGGAGATTGCTAGTAAAGTGGCTGGAATGGCGAACCCGAGCACAAGGAGATGAGAAATGAGGTGCGTTTTACAAACCTTTCCCCATCACACGGTGTACCATCTTCTGGGTTTCTCATGCATGTTTTCGATGTAGGAAGATGCCCTTGAACCTGGAGATTTGGGACCCATGCGATGGGTAGCACGCAGTATTACTTTAAAGGGTCTGCGTTTGCTCACCCAACCTCACCGAACCTCTCAGCCCCAAGAGTGTCCACCCTTATGTCTCATCCAGCTGTGGGTCTAGATATGGTCAATCCAGGTTGCATCACAGCCCCTGAACGAATTGTGTAAGAATTTCTCTCTCTTTCCCTGTCTTTGTTTCATGGGTTTTTAAAAGTAATTTATTTTTATAATGGGGTTTAGCTGCTTTTCACGGCTGTGTTTAGGCCGCTTTACACCCACTTGACCCACTAACAGAGAGATATCAATACATAGGTTTTAAGATTATTACTAGTCAGATATATTCTTGTGCGGTGAATCGGGCGTGTTGAGTCCAGTTCTCTGAGCAAGGAGTAGGTCTTGTCTATTCCATATTGGGTTTATGGAACGGTATCTGAGCTAATTTGAAACTCTTGTTTTATGTATCACCCCACCTCACCTTTCCCGTTAAGCAGCCATAGTGTGTTTTCTGCATGTGTGACTCTGTTCTGTTTTGTAATTCAGTTCAAGTGTAACGGTTTTTACATTCCCTCTATAAGTGACACCTTATGAGAAGTGTCCTTTTCTGTGTGACTTATTTCACTTAGAATCGTCTTACCTAAATCCACTCATCATGCTGCTACTAGCCTTATGACATTGATTTCATGGCTGAGTGATATTCCATTGTACATAAGGACCACAACTTTTTTATCCATTTTTCGCTTTCCTGGGATATTTAAGGTGGAAGGAAGTGGAGGTCCTTGTCAACAGAGCAGCCCTAAACTTTGGGGTGCTTGTGTCTTGCTGATTTTCAATTTTCCCACTTTATCCCCCCATGCGTGGAAGTGCCCTATGCTCTCTAAGCTGTGTTTTTTAGATGTTTCAGGACACACCGTACACTTCTCCAGAGTGGCTGTTGGCAATTTACATCCCGCACATCAGTGTAGCAAGGCTCCCATTTCTCCATGGCCTGTCCTGCATTTCTGGTTTTGGCACTTTTTTCAGCATGGCCCTTTTGACCGATGGGAAGCGAGACTTCTTTGTAGCGCTGATTTGCCTTTCCAGGTTGCTTGGTTGGCCAAAAAGGGCGTATGCGTTTTTTCCTGAATGTATTCAGGAAAAAACGCATACGCACTTTTTGGCCAAGGGCATCATTGTCAACGTTTTGCCGCTTTTCATGTGCTTTAAAGGCGATTCGAATCTACCTCCTGAAATCTGTTTCCTGCAATTCTGCCTTGATTTCAAATCCTCTTCTTTGCCTTCCCTCAATATATTTGTGGACGAGAGTTATCATTTATAACTCTGCAGGTTTGTGAATTGCAGTGCCCTGCAGCTCCATTTTACAGGTCGCTTTTTTGGGAGCCGGCCGCAAAAGCGCAGGATGGCTTCATGCCCTGTTCTGGTTCAGGGGGGCAGGCTGAGCCTGTGGTTAATTCTTCTTCCTGATGGGAAAATAGAGTGACCTGTGCCTCTCCCAACACCAAGAGCTAGTCTCTCATTGGTTCCCCGTCTTCCCGTTCATCCTCAGGACAAATTGCAACCTGTACGGAAGAGGAGGTTAAAGGTGCTGAGGCTCCAAGTAGGGAGATTGCTAGTAAAGTGGCTGGAATGGCGAACCCGAGCACAAGGAGTTGAGAAATGAGGTGCGTTTTAGAAACCTTTCCCCATCACACGGTGTACCATCTTCTGGGTTTCTCATGCATGTTTTCGGTGTAGGAAGATGCCCTTGAACCTGGAGATTTGGGACCCATGCGATGGGTAGCACGCAGTATTACTTTAAAGGGTCTGCGTTTGCTCACCCAACCTCACCGAACCTCTCAGCCCCAAGAGTGTCCACCCTTATGTCTCATCCAGCTGTGGGTCTAGATATGGTCAATCCAGGTTGCATCACAGCCCCTGAACGAATTGTGTAAGAATTTCTCTCTCTTTCCCTGTCTTTGTTTCCTGGGTTTTTAAAAGTAATTTATTTTTATAATGGGGTTTAGCTGCTTTTCACGGCTGTGTTTAGGCCGCTTTACAACCACTTGACCCACTAACAGAGAGATATCAATACTTAGGTTTTAAGATTATTACTAGTCAGATATATTCTTGTGCGGTGAATCGGGCGTGTTGAGTCCAGTTCTCTGAGCAAGGAGTAGGTCTTGTCTGTTACATATTGGGTTTATGGAACGGTATCTGAGCTAATTTGAAACTCTTGTTTTATGTATCACCCCACCTCACCTTTCCCGTTAAGCAGCCATAGTGTGTTTTCTGCATGTGTGACTCTGTTCTGTTTTGTAATTCAGTTCAAGTGTAACGGTTTTTACATTCCCTCTATAAGTGACACCTTATGAGAAGTGTCCTTTTCTGTGTGACTTATTTCACTTAGAATCGTCTTACCTAAATCCACTCATCATGCTGCTACTAGCCTTATGACATTGATTTCATGGCTGAGTGATATTCCATTGTACATAAGGACCACAACTTTTTTATCCATTTTTCGCTTTCCTGGGATATTTAAGGTGGAAGGAAGTGGAGGTCCTTGTCAACAGAGCAGCCCTAAACTTTGGGGTGCTTCTGTCTTGCTGATTTTCCATTTTCCCACTTTATCCCCCCATGCGTGGAAGTGCCCTATGCTCTCTAAGCTGTGTTTTTTAGATGTTTCAGGACACACCGTACACTTCTCCAGAGTGGCTGTTGGCAATTTACATCCCGCCCATCAGTGTAGCAAGGCTCCCATTTCTCCATGGCCTGTCCTGCATTTCTGGTTTTGACACTTTTTTCAGCATGGCCCTTTTGACCGATGGGAAGCGAGACTTCTTTGTAGCGCTGATTTGCCTTTCCAGGTTGCTTGGTTGGCCAAAAAGGGCGTATGCGTTTTTTCCTGAATGTATTCAGGAAAAAACGCATACGCCCTTTTTGGCCAAGGGCATCATTGTCAACATTTTGCCGCTTTTCATGTGCTTTAAAGGCGATTCGAATCTACCTCCTGAAATCTGTTTCCTGCAATTCTGCCTTGATTTCAAATCCTCTTCTTTGCCTTCCCTCAATATACTTGTGGACGAGAGTTATCATTTATAACTCTGCAGGTTTGTGAATTGCAGTGCCCTGAAGCTCCATTTTACAAGTCGCTTTTTTGGGAGCCGGCCGCAAAAGCGCAGGATGGCTTCAGGCCCTGTTCTGGTTCCGGGGGGCAGGCTGAGCCTGTGGTTAATTCTTCTTCCTGATGGGAAAATAGAGTGACCTGTGCCTCTCCCAACACCAAGAGCTAGTCTCTCATTGGTTCCCCGTCTTCCCGTTCATCCTCAGGACAAATTGCAACCTGTACGGAACAGGAGGTTAAAGGTGCTGATGCTCCAAGTAGGGAGATTGCTAGTAAAGTGGCTGGAATGGCGAACCCGAGCACAAGGAGATGAGAAATGAGGTGCGTTTTAGAAACCTTTCCCCATCACACGGTGTACCATCTTCTGGGTTTCTCATGCATGTTTTCGATGTAGGAAGATGCCCTTGAACCTGGAGATTTGGGACCCATGCGATGGGTAGCACGCAGTATTACTTTAAAGGGTCTGCGTTTCTCACCCAACCTCACCAGACCTCTCAGCCCCAAGAGTGTCCACCCTTATGTCTCATCCAGCTGTGGGTCTAGATATGGTCAATCCAGGTTGCATCACAGCCCCTGAACGAATTGTGTAAGAATTTCTCTCTCTTTCCCTGTCTTTGTTTCATGGGTTTTTAAAAGTAATTTATTTTTATAATGGGGTTTAGCTGCTTTTCACGGCTGTGTTTAGGCCGCTTTACACCCACTTGACCCACTAACAGAGAGATATCAATACATAGGTTTTAAGATTATTACTAGTCAGATATATTCTTGTGCGGTGAATCGGGCGTGTTGAGTCCAGTTCTCTGAGCAAGGAGTAGGTCTTGTCTATTCCATATTGGGTTTATGGAACGGTATCTGAGCTAATTTGAAACTCTTGTTTTATGTATCAACCCACCTCACCTTTCCCGTTAAGCAGCCATAGTGTGTTTTCTGCATGTGTGACTCTGTTCTGTTTTGTAATTCAGTTCAAGTGTAACGGTTTTTACATTCCCTCTATAAGTGACACCTTATGAGAAGTGTCCTTTTCTGTGTGACTTATTTCACTTAGAATCGTCTTACCTAAATCCACTCATCATGCTGCTACTAGCCTTTTGACATTGATTTCATGGCTGAGTGATATTCCATTGTACATAAGGACCACAACTTTTTTATCCATTTTTAACTTTCCTGGGATATTTAAGGTGGAATGAAGTGGAGGTCCTTGTCAACAGAGCAGCCCTAACCTTTGGGGTGCTTGTGTCTTGCTGATTTTCAATTTTCCCACTTTATCCCCCCATGCGTGGAAGTGCCCTATGCTCTCTAAGCTGTGTTTTTTAGATGTTTCAGGACACACCGTACACTTCTCCAGAGTGGCTGTTGGCAATTTACATCCCGCCCATCAGTGTAGCAAGGCTCCCATTTCTCCATGGCCTGTCCTGCATTTCTGGTTTTGACACTTTTTTCAGCATGGCCCTTTTGACCGATGGGAAGCGAGACTTCTTTGTAGCGCTGATTTGCCTTTCCAGGTTGCTTGGTAGGCCAAAAAGGGCGTATGCGTTTTCTCCTGAATATATTCAGGAAAAAACGCATACGCCCTTTTTGGACAAGGGCATCATTGTCAACGTTTTGCCGCTTTTCATGTGCTTTAAAGGCGATTCGCATCTTCCTCCTGAAATCTGTTTCCTGCAATTCTGCCTTGATTTCAAATTCCCTTCTTTGCCTTCCCTCAATATATTTGTGGACGAGAGTTATCATTTGTAACTCTGCAGGTTTGTGAATTGCAGTGCCCTGAAGCTCCATTTTACAAGTCGCTTTTTTGGGAGCCGGCCGCAAAAGCGCAGGATGGCTTCAGGCCCTGTTCTGGTTCCGGGGGGCAGGCTGAGCCTGTGGTTAATTCTTCTTCCTGATGGGAAAATAGAGTGACCTGTGCCTGTCCCAACACCAAGAGCTAGTCTCTCATTGGTTCCCCATCTTCCCGTTCATCCTCAGGACAAATTGCAACCTGTATGGAACAGGAGGTTAAAGGTGCTGATGCTCCAAGTAGGGCGATTGCTACTAAAGTGGCTGGAATGGCGAACCCGAGCACAAGGAGATGAGAAATGAGGTGCGTTTTAGAAACCTTTCCCCATCACACGGTGTACCATCTTCTGGGTTTCTCATGCATGTTTTCGATGTAGGAAGATGCCCTTGAACCTGGAGATTTGGGACCCATGCGATGGGTAGCAGGCAGTATCACTTTAAAGGGTCTGCGTTTGCTCACCCAACCTCACCGAACCTCTCAGCCCTAAGAGTGTCCACCCTTATGTCTCATCCAGCTGTGGGTCTAGATATGGTCAATCCAGGTTGCATCACAGCCCCTGAACGAATTGTGTAAGAATTTCTCTCTCTTTCCCTGTCTTTGTTTCATGGGTTTTTAAAAGTAATTTATTTTTATAATGGGGTTTAGCTGCTTTTCACGGCTGTGTTTAGGCCGCTTTACACCCACTTGACACACTAACAGAGAGATATCAATACATAGGATTTAAGATTATTACTAGTCAGATATATTCTTGTGCGGTGAATCGGGCGTGTTGAGTCCAGTTCTCTGAGCAAGGAGTAGGTCTTGTCTATTCCATATTGGGTTTATGGAACGGTATCTGAGCTAATTTGAAACTCTTGTTTTATGTATCACCCCACCTCACCTTTCCCGTTAAGCAGCCATAGTGTGTTTTCTGCATGTGTGACTCTGTTCTGTTTTGTAATTCAGTTCAAGTGTAACGGTTTTAACATTCCCTCTATAAGTGACACCTTATGAGAAGTGTCCTTTTCTGTGTGACTTATTTCACTTAGAATCGTCTTACCTAAATCCACTCATCATGCTGCTACTAGCCTTATGACATTGATTTCATGGCTGAGTGATATTCCATTGTACATAAGGACCACAACTTTTTTATCCATTTTTCGCTTTCCTGGGATATTTAAGGTGGAAGGAAGTGGAGGTCCTTGTCAACAGAGCAGCCCTAACCTTTGGGGTGCTTGTGTCTTGCTGATTTTCAATTTTCCCACTTTATCCCCCCATGCGTGGAAGTGCCCTATGCTCTCTAAGCTGTGTTTTTTAGATGTTTCAGGACACACCGTACACTTCTCCAGAGTGGCTGTTGGCAATTTACATCCCACCCATCAGTGTAGCAAGGCTCCCATTTCTCCATGGCCTGTCCTGCATTTCTGGTTTTGACACTTTTTTCAGCATGGCCCTTTTGACCGATGGGAAGCGAGACTTCTTTGTAGCGCTGATTTGCCTTTCCAGGTTGCTTGGTTGGCCAAAAAGGGCGTATGCGTTTTCTCCTGAATATATTCAGGAAAAAACGCATACGCCCTTTTTGGACAAGGGCATCATTGTCAACGTTTTGCCGCTTTTCATGTGCTTTAAAGGCGATTCGCATCTTCCTCCTGAAATCTGTTTCCTGCAATTCTGCCTTGATTTCAAATCCTCTTCTTTGCCTTCCCTCAATATATTTGTGGACGAGAGTTATCATTTATAACTCTGCAGGTTTGTGAATTGCAGTGCCCTGAAGCTCCATTTTACAAGTCGCTTTTTTGGGAGCCGGCCGCAAAAGCGCAGGATGGCTTCAGGCCCTGTTCTGGTTTTGGGGGGCAGGCTGAGCCTGTGGTTAATTCTTCTTCCTGATGGGAAAATAGAGTGACCTGTGCCTCTCCCAACACCAAGAGCTAGTCTCTCATTGGTTCCCCGTCTTCCCGTTCATCCTCAGGACAAATTGCAACCTGTACGGAACAGGAGGTTAAAGGTGCTGATGCTCCAAGTAGGGAGATTGCTAGTAAAGTGGCTGGAATGGCGAACCCGAGCACAAGGAGATGAGAAATGAGGTGCGTTTTAGAAACCTTTCCCCATCACACGGTGTACCATCTTCTGGGTTTCTCATGCATGTTTTCGATGTAGGAAGATGCCCTTGAACCTGGAGATTTGGGACCCATGCGATGGGTAGCAGGCAGTATCACTTTAAAGGGTCTGCGTTTGCTCACCCAACCTCACCGAACCTCTCAGCCCTAAGAGTGTCCACCCTTATGTCTCATCCAGCTGTGGGTCTAGATATGGTCAATCCAGGTTGCATCACAGCCCCTGAACGAATTGTGTAAGAATTTCTCTCTCTTTCCCTGTCTTTGTTTCATGGGTTTTTAAAAGTAATTTATTTTTATAATGGGTTTTAGCTGCTTTTCACGGCTGTGTTTAGGCCGCTTTACACCCACTTGACACACTAACAGAGAGATATCAATACATAGGATTTAAGATTATTACTAGTCAGATATATTCTTGTGCAGTGAATCGGGCGTGTTGAGTCCAGTTCTCTGAGCAAGGAGTAGGTCTTGTCTATTCCATATTGGGTTTATGGAACGGTATCTGAGCTAATTTGAAACTCTTGTTTTATGTATCACCCCACCTCACCTTTCCCGTTAAGCAGCCATAGTGTGTTTTCTGCATGTGTGACTCTGTTCTGTTTTGTAATTCAGTTCAAGTGTAACGGTTTTAACATTCCCTCTATAAGTGACACCTTATGAGAAGTGTCCTTTTCTGTGTGACTTATTTCACTTAGAATCGTCTTACCTAAATCCACTCATCATGCTGCTACTAGCCTTATGACATTGATTTCATGGCTGAGTGATATTCCATTGTACATAAGGACCACAACTTTTTTTTCCATTTTTCGCTTTCCTGGGATATTTAAGGTGGAAGGAAGTGGAGGTCCTTGTCAACAGAGCAGCCCTAACCTTTGGGGTGCTTGTGTCTTGCTGATTTTCAATTTTCCCACTTTATCCCCCCATGCGTGGAAGTGCCCTATGCTCTCTAAGCTGTGTTTTTTAGATGTTTCAGGACACACCGTACACTTCTCCAGAGTGGCTGTTGGCAATTTACATCCCGCCCATCAGTGTAGCAAGGCTCCCATTTCTCCATGGCCTGTCCTGCATTTCTGGTTTTGACACTTTTTTCAGCATGGCCCTTTTGACCGATGGGAAGCGAGACTTCTTTGTAGCGCTGATTTGCCTTTCCAGGTTGCTTGGTTGGCCAAAAAGGGCGTATGCGTTTTCTCCTGAATATATTCAGGAAAAAACGCATACGCCCTTTTTGGACAAGGGCATCATTGTCAACGTTTTGCCGCTTTTCATGTGCTTTAAAGGCGATTCGCATCTTCCTCCTGAAATCTGTTTCCTGCAATTCTGCCTTGATTTCAAATCCTCTTCTTTGCCTTCCCTCAATATATTTGTGGACGAGAGTTATCATTTATAACTCTGCAGGTTTGTGAATTGCAGTGCCCTGAAGCTCCATTTTACAAGTCGCTTTTTTGGGAGCCGGCCGCAAAAGCGCAGGATGGCTTCAGGCCCTGTTCTGGTTCAGGGGGGCAGGCTGAGCCTGTGGTTAATTCTTCTTCCTGATGGGAAAATAGAGTGACCTGTGCCTCTCCCAACACCAAGAGCTAGTCTCTCATTGGTTCCCCGTCTTCCCGTTCATCCTCAGGACAAATTGCAACCTGTACGGAACAGGAGGTTAAAGGTGCTGATGCTCCAAGTAGGGAGATTGCTAGTAAAGTGGCTGGAATGGCGAACCCGAGCACAAGGAGATGAGAAATGAGGTGCGTTTTAGAAACCTTTCCCCATCACACGGTGTACCATCTTCTGGGTTTCTCATGCATGTTTTCGATGTAGGAAGATGCCCTTGAACCTGGAGATTTGGGACCCATGCGATGGGTAGCACGCAGTATTACTTTAAAGGGTCTGCGTTTGCTCACCCAACCTCACCAAACCTCTCAGCCCCAAGAGTGTCCACCCTTATGTCTCATCCAGCTGTGGGTCTAGATATGGTCAATCCAGGTTGCATCACAGCCCCTGAACGAATTGTGTAAGAATTTCTCTCTCTTTCCCTGTCTTTGTTTCCTGGGTTTTTAAAAGTAATTTATTTTTATAATGGGGTTTAGCTGCTTTTCACGGCTGTGTTTAGGCCGCTTTACACCCACTTGACCCACTAACAGAGAGATATCAATACATAGGTTTTAAGATTATTACTAGTCAGATATATTCTTGTGCGGTGAATCGGGCGTGTTGAGTCCAGTTCTCTGAGCAAGGAGTAGGTCTTGTCTGTTACATATTGGGTTTATGGAACGGTATCTGAGCTAATTTGAAACTCTTGTTTTATGTATCACCCCACCTCACCTTTCCCGTTAAGCAGCCATAGTGTGTTTTCTGCATGTGTGACTCTGTTCTGTTTTGTAATTCAGTTCAAGTGTAACGGTTTTTACATTCCCTCTATAAGTGACACCTTATGAGAAGTGTCCTTTTCTGTGTGACTTATTTCACTTAGAATCGTCTTACCTAAATCCACTCATCATGCTGCTACTAGCCTTATGACATTGATTTCATGGCTGAGTGATATTCCATTGTACATAAGGACCACAACTTTTTTATCCATTTTTCGCTTTCCTGGGATATTTAAGGTGGAAGGAAGTGGAGGTCCTTGTCAACAGAGCAGCCCTAACCTTTGGGGTGCTTGTGTCTTGCTGATTTTCAATTTTCCCACTTTATCCCCCCATGCGTGGAAGTGCCCTATGCTCTCTAAGCTGTGTTTTTTAGATGTTTCAGGACACACCGTACACTTCTCCAGAGTGGCTGTTGGCAATTTACATCCCGCCCATCAGTGTAGCAAGGCTCCCATTTCTCCATGGCCTGTCCTGCATTTCTGGTTTTGACACTTTTTTCAGCATGGCCCTTTTGACCGATGGGAAGCGAGACTTCTTTGTAGCGCTGATTTGCCTTTCCAGGTTGCTTGGTTGGCCAAAAAGGGCGTATGCGTTTTTTCCTGAATATATTCAGGAAAAAACGCATACGCCCTTTTTGGCCAAGGGCATCATTGTCAACGTTTTGCCGCTTTTCATGTGCTTTAAAGGCGATTCGCATCTTCCTCCTGAAATCTGTTTCCTGCAATTCTGCCTTGATTTCAAATCCTCTTCTTTGCCTTCCCTCAATATATTTGTGGACGAGAGTTATCATTTGTAACTCTGCAGGTTTGTGGATTGCAGTGCCCTGAAGCTCCATTTTACAAGTCGCTTTTTTGGGAGCCGGCCGCAAAAGCGCAGGATGGCTTCAGGCCCTGTTCTGGTTCCGGGGGGCAGGCTGAGCCTGTGGTTAATTCTTCTTCCTGATGGGAAAATAGAGTGACCTGTGCCTGTCCCAACACCAAGAGCTAGTCTCTCATTGGTTCCCCGTCTTCCCGTTCATCCTCAGGACAAATTGCAACCTGTACGGAACAGGAGGTTAAAGGTGCTGATGCTCCAAGTAGGGAGATTGCTACTAAAGTGGCTGGAATGGCGAACCCGAGCACAAGGAGATGAGAAATGAGGTGCGTTTTAGAAACCTTTCCCCATCACACGGTGTACCATCTTCTGGGTTTCTCATGCATGTTTTCGATGTAGGAAGATGCCCTTGAACCTGGAGATTTGGGACCCATGCGATGGGTAGCAGGCAGTATCACTTTAAAGGGTCTGCGTTTGCTCACCCAACCTCACCGAACCTCTCAGCCCCAAGAGTGTCCACCCTTATGTCTCATCCAGCTGTGGGTCTAGATATGGTCAATCCAGGTTGCATCACAGCCCCTGAACGAATTGTGTAAGAATTTCTCTCTCTTTCCCTGTCTTTGTTTCATGGGTTTTTAAAATTAATTTATTTTTATAATGGGGTTTAGCTGCTTTTCACGTCTGTGTTTAGGCCGCTTTACACCCACTTGACACACTAACAGAGAGATATCAATACATAGGTTTTAAGATTATTACTAGTCAGATATATTCTTGTGCGGTGAATCGGGCGTGTTGAGTCCAGTTCTCTGAGCAAGGAGTAGGTCTTGTCTATTCCATATTGGGTTTATGGAACGGTATCTGAGCTAATTTGAAACTCTTGTTTTATGTATCACCCCACCTCACCTTTCCCGTTAAGCAGCCATAGTGTGTTTTCTGCATGTGTGACTCTGTTCTGTTTTGTAATTCAGTTCAAGTGTAACGGTTTTTACATTCCCTCTATAAGTGAAACCTTATGAGAAGTGTCCTTTTCTGTGTGACTTATTTCACTTAGAATCGTCTTACCTAAATCCACTCATCATGCTGCTACTAGCCTTATGACATTGATTTCATGGCTGAGTGATATTCCATTGTACATAAGGACCACAACTTTTTTATCCATTTTTCGCTTTCCTGGGATATTTAAGGTGGAAGGAAGTGGAGGTCCTTGTCAACAGAGCAGCCCTAAACTTTGGGGTGCTTGTGTCTTGCTGATTTTCAATTTTCCCACTTTATCCCCCCATGCGTGGAAGTGCCCTATGCTCTCTAAGCTGTGTTTTTTAGATGTTTCAGGACACACCATACACTTCTCCAGAGTGGCTGTTGGCAATTTACATCCCGCCCATCAGTGTAGCAAGGCTCCCATTTCTCCATGGCCTGTCCTGCATTTCTGGTTTTGACAACTTTTTCAGCATGTCCCTTTTGACCGATGGGAAGCGAGACTTCTTTGTAGCGCTGATTTGCCTTTCCAGGTTGCTTGGTTGGCCAAAAAGGGCGTATGCGTTTTTTCCTGAATATATTCAGGAAAAAACGCATACGCCCTTTTTGGCCAAGGGCATCATTGTCAACGTTTTGCCGCTTTTCATGTGCTTTAAAGGCGATTCGAATCTACCTCCTGAAATCTGTTTCCTGCAATTCTGCCTTGATTTCAAATCCTCTTCTTTGCCTTCCCTCAATATATTTGTGGACGAGAGTTATCATTTATAACTCTGCAGGTTTGTGAATTGCAGTGCCCTGAAGCTCCATTTTACAAGTCGGTTTTTTGGGAGCCGGCCGCAAAAGCGCAGGATGGCTTCAGGCCCTGTTCTGGTTCAGGGGGGCAGGCTGAGCCTGTGGTTAATTCTTCTTCCTGATGGGAAAATAGAGTGACCTGTGCCTGTCCCAACACCAAGAGCTAGTCTCTCATTGGTTCCCCGTCTTCCCGTTCATCCTCAGGACAAATTGCAACCTGTACGGAACAGGAGGTTAAAGGTGCTGATGCTCCAAGTAGGGAGATTGCTAGTAAAGTGGCTGGAATGGCGAACCCGAGCACAAGGAGATGAGAAATGAGGTGCGTTTTAGAAACCTTTCCCCATCACACGGTGTACCATCTTCTGGGTTTCTCATGCATGTTTTCGATGTAGGAAGATGCCCTTGAACCTGGAGATTTGGGACCCATGCGATGGGTAGCACGCAGTATTACTTTAAAGGGTCTGCGTTTGCTCACCCAACCTCACCGAACCTCTCAGCCCCAAGAGTGTCCACCCTTATGTCTCATCCAGCTGTGGGTCTAGATATGGTCAATCCAGGTTGCATCACAGCCCCTGAACGAATTGTGTAAGAATTTCTCTCTCTTTCCCTGTCTTTGTTTCATGGGTTTTTAAAAGTAATTTATTTTTATAATGGGGTTTAGCTGCTTTTCACGGCTGTGTTTAGGCCGCTTTACACCCACTTGACACACTAACAGAGAGATATCAATACATAGGTTTTAAGATTATTACTAGTCAGATATATTCTTGTGCGGTGAATCGGGCGTGTTGAGTCCAGTTCTCTGAGCAAGGAGTAGGTCTTGTCTATTCCATATTGGGTTTATGGAACGGTATCTGAGCTAATTTGAAACTCTTGTTTTATGTATCACCCCACCTCACCTTTCCCGTTAAGCAGCCATAGTGTGTTTTCTGCATGTGTGACTCTGTTCTGTTTTGTAATTCAGTTCAAGTGTAACGGTTTTTACATTCCCTCTATAAGTGACACCTTATGAGAAGTGTCCTTTTCTGTGTGACTTATTTCACTTAGAATCGTCTTACCTAAATCCACTCATCATGCTGCTACTAGCCTTATGACATTGATTTCATGGCTGAGTGATATTCCATTGTACATAAGGACCACAACTTTTTTATCCATTTTTCGCTTTCCTGGGATATTTAAGGTGGAAGGAAGTGGAGGTCCTTGTCAACAGAGCAGCCCTAACCTTTGGGGTGCTTGTGTCTTGCTGATTTTCAATTTTCCCACTTTATCCCCCCATGCGTGGAAGTGCCCTATGCTCTCTAAGCTGTGTTTTTTAGATGTTTCAGGACACACCGTACACTTCTCCAGAGTGGCTGTTGGCAATTTACATCCCACCCATCAGTGTAGCAAGGCTCCCATTTCTCCATGGCCTGTCCTGCATTTCTGGTTTTGACACTTTTTTCAGCATGGCCCTTTTGACCGATGGGAAGCGAGACTTCTTTGTAGCGCTGATTTGCCTTTCCAGGTTGCTTGGTTGGCCAAAAAGGGCGTATGCGTTTTCTCCTGAATATATTCAGGAAAAAACGCATACGCCCTTTTTGGACAAGGGCATCATTGTCAACGTTTTGCCGCTTTTCATGTGCTTTAAAGGCGATTCGCATCTTCCTCCTGAAATCTGTTTCCTGCAATTCTGCCTTGATTTCAAATCCTCTTCTTTGCCTTCCCTCAATATATTTGTGGACGAGAGTTATCATTTATAACTCTGCAGGTTTGTGAATTGCAGTGCCCTGAAGCTCCATTTTACAAGTCGCTTTTTTGGGAGCCGGCCGCAAAAGCGCAGGATGGCTTCAGGCCCTGTTCTGGTTTTGGGGGGCAGGCTGAGCCTGTGGTTAATTCTTCTTCCTGATGGGAAAATAGAGTGACCTGTGCCTCTCCCAACACCAAGAGCTAGTCTCTCATTGGTTCCCCGTCTTCCCGTTCATCCTCAGGACAAATTGCAACCTGTACGGAACAGGAGGTTAAAGGTGCTGATGCTCCAAGTAGGGAGATTGCTAGTAAAGTGGCTGGAATGGCGAACCCGAGCACAAGGAGATGAGAAATGAGGTGCGTTTTAGAAACCTTTCCCCATCACACGGTGTACCATCTTCTGGGTTTCTCATGCATGTTTTCGATGTAGGAAGATGCCCTTGAACCTGGAGATTTGGGACCCATGCGATGGGTAGCAGGCAGTATCACTTTAAAGGGTCTGCGTTTGCTCACCCAACCTCACCGAACCTCTCAGCCCTAAGAGTGTCCACCCTTATGTCTCATCCAGCTGTGGGTCTAGATATGGTCAATCCAGGTTGCATCACAGCCCCTGAACGAATTGTGTAAGAATTTCTCTCTCTTTCCCTGTCTTTGTTTCATGGGTTTTTAAAAGTAATTTATTTTTATAATGGGTTTTAGCTGCTTTTCACGGCTGTGTTTAGGCCGCTTTACACCCACTTGACACACTAACAGAGAGATATCAATACATAGGATTTAAGATTATTACTAGTCAGATATATTCTTGTGCAGTGAATCGGGCGTGTTGAGTCCAGTTCTCTGAGCAAGGAGTAGGTCTTGTCTATTCCATATTGGGTTTATGGAACGGTATCTGAGCTAATTTGAAACTCTTGTTTTATGTATCACCCCACCTCACCTTTCCCGTTAAGCAGCCATAGTGTGTTTTCTGCATGTGTGACTCTGTTCTGTTTTGTAATTCAGTTCAAGTGTAACGGTTTTAACATTCCCTCTATAAGTGACACCTTATGAGAAGTGTCCTTTTCTGTGTGACTTATTTCACTTAGAATCGTCTTACCTAAATCCACTCATCATGCTGCTACTAGCCTTATGACATTGATTTCATGGCTGAGTGATATTCCATTGTACATAAGGACCACAACTTTTTTTTCCATTTTTCGCTTTCCTGGGATATTTAAGGTGGAAGGAAGTGGAGGTCCTTGTCAACAGAGCAGCCCTAACCTTTGGGGTGCTTGTGTCTTGCTGATTTTCAATTTTCCCACTTTATCCCCCCATGCGTGGAAGTGCCCTATGCTCTCTAAGCTGTGTTTTTTAGATGTTTCAGGACACACCGTACACTTCTCCAGAGTGGCTGTTGGCAATTTACATCCCGCCCATCAGTGTAGCAAGGCTCCCATTTCTCCATGGCCTGTCCTGCATTTCTGGTTTTGACACTTTTTTCAGCATGGCCCTTTTGACCGATGGGAAGCGAGACTTCTTTGTAGCGCTGATTTGCCTTTCCAGGTTGCTTGGTTGGCCAAAAAGGGCGTATGCGTTTTCTCCTGAATATATTCAGGAAAAAACGCATACGCCCTTTTTGGACAAGGGCATCATTGTCAACGTTTTGCCGCTTTTCATGTGCTTTAAAGGCGATTCGCATCTTCCTCCTGAAATCTGTTTCCTGCAATTCTGCCTTGATTTCAAATCCTCTTCTTTGCCTTCCCTCAATATATTTGTGGACGAGAGTTATCATTTATAACTCTGCAGGTTTGTGAATTGCAGTGCCCTGAAGCTCCATTTTACAAGTCGCTTTTTTGGGAGCCGGCCGCAAAAGCGCAGGATGGCTTCAGGCCCTGTTCTGGTTCAGGGGGGCAGGCTGAGCCTGTGGTTAATTCTTCTTCCTGATGGGAAAATAGAGTGACCTGTGCCTCTCCCAACACCAAGAGCTAGTCTCTCATTGGTTCCCCGTCTTCCCGTTCATCCTCAGGACAAATTGCAACCTGTACGGAACAGGAGGTTAAAGGTGCTGATGCTCCAAGTAGGGAGATTGCTAGTAAAGTGGCTGGAATGGCGAACCCGAGCACAAGGAGATGAGAAATGAGGTGCGTTTTAGAAACCTTTCCCCATCACACGGTGTACCATCTTCTGGGTTTCTCATGCATGTTTTCGATGTAGGAAGATGCCCTTGAACCTGGAGATTTGGGACCCATGCGATGGGTAGCACGCAGTATTACTTTAAAGGGTCTGCGTTTGCTCACCCAACCTCACCAAACCTCTCAGCCCCAAGAGTGTCCACCCTTATGTCTCATCCAGCTGTGGGTCTAGATATGGTCAATCCAGGTTGCATCACAGCCCCTGAACGAATTGTGTAAGAATTTCTCTCTCTTTCCCTGTCTTTGTTTCCTGGGTTTTTAAAAGTAATTTATTTTTATAATGGGGTTTAGCTGCTTTTCACGGCTGTGTTTAGGCCGCTTTACACCCACTTGACCCACTAACAGAGAGATATCAATACATAGGTTTTAAGATTATTACTAGTCAGATATATTCTTGTGCGGTGAATCGGGCGTGTTGAGTCCAGTTCTCTGAGCAAGGAGTAGGTCTTGTCTGTTACATATTGGGTTTATGGAACGGTATCTGAGCTAATTTGAAACTCTTGTTTTATGTATCACCCCACCTCACCTTTCCCGTTAAGCAGCCATAGTGTGTTTTCTGCATGTGTGACTCTGTTCTGTTTTGTAATTCAGTTCAAGTGTAACGGTTTTTACATTCCCTCTATAAGTGACACCTTATGAGAAGTGTCCTTTTCTGTGTGACTTATTTCACTTAGAATCGTCTTACCTAAATCCACTCATCATGCTGCTACTAGCCTTATGACATTGATTTCATGGCTGAGTGATATTCCATTGTACATAAGGACCACAACTTTTTTATCCATTTTTCGCTTTCCTGGGATATTTAAGGTGGAAGGAAGTGGAGGTCCTTGTCAACAGAGCAGCCCTAACCTTTGGGGTGCTTGTGTCTTGCTGATTTTCAATTTTCCCACTTTATCCCCCCATGCGTGGAAGTGCCCTATGCTCTCTAAGCTGTGTTTTTTAGATGTTTCAGGACACACCGTACACTTCTCCAGAGTGGCTGTTGGCAATTTACATCCCGCCCATCAGTGTAGCAAGGCTCCCATTTCTCCATGGCCTGTCCTGCATTTCTGGTTTTGACACTTTTTTCAGCATGGCCCTTTTGACCGATGGGAAGCGAGACTTCTTTGTAGCGCTGATTTGCCTTTCCAGGTTGCTTGGTTGGCCAAAAAGGGCGTATGCGTTTTTTCCTGAATATATTCAGGAAAAAACGCATACGCCCTTTTTGGCCAAGGGCATCATTGTCAACGTTTTGCCGCTTTTCATGTGCTTTAAAGGCGATTCGCATCTTCCTCCTGAAATCTGTTTCCTGCAATTCTGCCTTGATTTCAAATCCTCTTCTTTGCCTTCCCTCAATATATTTGTGGACGAGAGTTATCATTTGTAACTCTGCAGGTTTGTGGATTGCAGTGCCCTGAAGCTCCATTTTACAAGTCGCTTTTTTGGGAGCCGGCCGCAAAAGCGCAGGATGGCTTCAGGCCCTGTTCTGGTTCCGGGGGGCAGGCTGAGCCTGTGGTTAATTCTTCTTCCTGATGGGAAAATAGAGTGACCTGTGCCTGTCCCAACACCAAGAGCTAGTCTCTCATTGGTTCCCCGTCTTCCCGTTCATCCTCAGGACAAATTGCAACCTGTACGGAACAGGAGGTTAAAGGTGCTGATGCTCCAAGTAGGGAGATTGCTACTAAAGTGGCTGGAATGGCGAACCCGAGCACAAGGAGATGAGAAATGAGGTGCGTTTTAGAAACCTTTCCCCATCACACGGTGTACCATCTTCTGGGTTTCTCATGCATGTTTTCGATGTAGGAAGATGCCCTTGAACCTGGAGATTTGGGACCCATGCGATGGGTAGCAGGCAGTATCACTTTAAAGGGTCTGCGTTTGCTCACCCAACCTCACCGAACCTCTCAGCCCCAAGAGTGTCCACCCTTATGTCTCATCCAGCTGTGGGTCTAGATATGGTCAATCCAGGTTGCATCACAGCCCCTGAACGAATTGTGTAAGAATTTCTCTCTCTTTCCCTGTCTTTGTTTCATGGGTTTTTAAAATTAATTTATTTTTATAATGGGGTTTAGCTGCTTTTCACGTCTGTGTTTAGGCCGCTTTACACCCACTTGACACACTAACAGAGAGATATCAATACATAGGTTTTAAGATTATTACTAGTCAGATATATTCTTGTGCGGTGAATCGGGCGTGTTGAGTCCAGTTCTCTGAGCAAGGAGTAGGTCTTGTCTATTCCATATTGGGTTTATGGAACGGTATCTGAGCTAATTTGAAACTCTTGTTTTATGTATCACCCCACCTCACCTTTCCCGTTAAGCAGCCATAGTGTGTTTTCTGCATGTGTGACTCTGTTCTGTTTTGTAATTCAGTTCAAGTGTAACGGTTTTTACATTCCCTCTATAAGTGAAACCTTATGAGAAGTGTCCTTTTCTGTGTGACTTATTTCACTTAGAATCGTCTTACCTAAATCCACTCATCATGCTGCTACTAGCCTTATGACATTGATTTCATGGCTGAGTGATATTCCATTGTACATAAGGACCACAACTTTTTTATCCATTTTTCGCTTTCCTGGGATATTTAAGGTGGAAGGAAGTGGAGGTCCTTGTCAACAGAGCAGCCCTAAACTTTGGGGTGCTTGTGTCTTGCTGATTTTCAATTTTCCCACTTTATCCCCCCATGCGTGGAAGTGCCCTATGCTCTCTAAGCTGTGTTTTTTAGATGTTTCAGGACACACCATACACTTCTCCAGAGTGGCTGTTGGCAATTTACATCCCGCCCATCAGTGTAGCAAGGCTCCCATTTCTCCATGGCCTGTCCTGCATTTCTGGTTTTGACAACTTTTTCAGCATGTCCCTTTTGACCGATGGGAAGCGAGACTTCTTTGTAGCGCTGATTTGCCTTTCCAGGTTGCTTGGTTGGCCAAAAAGGGCGTATGCGTTTTTTCCTGAATATATTCAGGAAAAAACGCATACGCCCTTTTTGGCCAAGGGCATCATTGTCAACGTTTTGCCGCTTTTCATGTGCTTTAAAGGCGATTCGAATCTACCTCCTGAAATCTGTTTCCTGCAATTCTGCCTTGATTTCAAATCCTCTTCTTTGCCTTCCCTCAATATATTTGTGGACGAGAGTTATCATTTATAACTCTGCAGGTTTGTGAATTGCAGTGCCCTGAAGCTCCATTTTACAAGTCGGTTTTTTGGGAGCCGGCCGCAAAAGCGCAGGATGGCTTCAGGCCCTGTTCTGGTTCAGGGGGGCAGGCTGAGCCTGTGGTTAATTCTTCTTCCTGATGGGAAAATAGAGTGACCTGTGCCTGTCCCAACACCAAGAGCTAGTCTCTCATTGGTTCCCCGTCTTCCCGTTCATCCTCAGGACAAATTGCAACCTGTACGGAACAGGAGGTTAAAGGTGCTGATGCTCCAAGTAGGGAGATTGCTAGTAAAGTGGCTGGAATGGCGAACCCGAGCACAAGGAGATGAGAAATGAGGTGCGTTTTAGAAACCTTTCCCCATCACACGGTGTACCATCTTCTGGGTTTCTCATGCATGTTTTCGATGTAGGAAGATGCCCTTGAACCTGGAGATTTGGGACCCATGCGATGGGTAGCACGCAGTATTACTTTAAAGGGTCTGCGTTTGCTCACCCAACCTCACCGAACCTCTCAGCCCCAAGAGTGTCCACCCTTATGTCTCATCCAGCTGTGGGTCTAGATATGGTCAATCCAGGTTGCATCACAGCCCCTGAACGAATTGTGTAAGAATTTCTCTCTCTTTCCCTGTCTTTGTTTCATGGGTTTTTAAAAGTAATTTATTTTTATAATGGGGTTTAGCTGCTTTTCACGGCTGTGTTTAGGCCGCTTTACACCCACTTGACACACTAACAGAGAGATATCAATACATAGGTTTTAAGATTATTACTAGTCAGATATATTCTTGTGCGGTGAATCGGGCGTGTTGAGTCCAGTTCTCTGAGCAAGGAGTAGGTCTTGTCTATTCCATATTGGGTTTATGGAACGGTATCTGAGCTAATTTGAAACTCTTGTTTTATGTATCACCCCACCTCACCTTTCCCGTTAAGCAGCCATAGTGTGTTTTCTGCATGTGTGACTCTGTTCTGTTTTGTAATTCAGTTCAAGTGTAACGGTTTTAACATTCCCTCTATAAGTGACACCTTATGAGAAGTGTCCTTTTCTGTGTGACTTATTTCACTTAGAATCGTCTTACCTAAATCCACTCATCATGCTGCTACTAGCCTTATGACATTGATTTCATGGCTGAGTGATATTCCATTGTACATAAGGACCACAACTTTTTTTTCCATTTTTCGCTTTCCTGGGATATTTAAGGTGGAAGGAAGTGGAGGTCCTTGTCAACAGAGCAGCCCTAACCTTTGGGGTGCTTGTGTCTTGCTGATTTTCAATTTTCCCACTTTATCCCCCCATGCGTGGAAGTGCCCTATGCTCTCTAAGCTGTGTTTTTTAGATGTTTCAGGACACACCGTACACTTCTCCAGAGTGGCTGTTGGCAATTTACATCCCGCCCATCAGTGTAGCAAGGCTCCCATTTCTCCATGGCCTGTCCTGCATTTCTGGTTTTGACACTTTTTTCAGCATGGCCCTTTTGACCGATGGGAAGCGAGACTTCTTTGTAGCGCTGATTTGCCTTTCCAGGTTGCTTGGTTGGCCAAAAAGGGCGTATGCGTTTTCTCCTGAATATATTCAGGAAAAAACGCATACGCCCTTTTTGGACAAGGGCATCATTGTCAACGTTTTGCCGCTTTTCATGTGCTTTAAAGGCGATTCGCATCTTCCTCCTGAAATCTGTTTCCTGCAATTCTGCCTTGATTTCAAATCCTCTTCTTTGCCTTCCCTCAATATATTTGTGGACGAGAGTTATCATTTATAACTCTGCAGGTTTGTGAATTGCAGTGCCCTGAAGCTCCATTTTACAAGTCGCTTTTTTGGGAGCCGGCCGCAAAAGCGCAGGATGGCTTCAGGCCCTGTTCTGGTTCAGGGGGGCAGGCTGAGCCTGTGGTTAATTCTTCTTCCTGATGGGAAAATAGAGTGACCTGTGCCTCTCCCAACACCAAGAGCTAGTCTCTCATTGGTTCCCCGTCTTCCCGTTCATCCTCAGGACAAATTGCAACCTGTACGGAACAGGAGGTTAAAGGTGCTGATGCTCCAAGTAGGGAGATTGCTAGTAAAGTGGCTGGAATGGCGAACCCGAGCACAAGGAGATGAGAAATGAGGTGCGTTTTAGAAACCTTTCCCCATCACACGGTGTACCATCTTCTGGGTTTCTCATGCATGTTTTCGATGTAGGAAGATGCCCTTGAACCTGGAGATTTGGGACCCATGCGATGGGTAGCACGCAGTATTACTTTAAAGGGTCTGCGTTTGCTCACCCAACCTCACCAAACCTCTCAGCCCCAAGAGTGTCCACCCTTATGTCTCATCCAGCTGTGGGTCTAGATATGGTCAATCCAGGTTGCATCACAGCCCCTGAACGAATTGTGTAAGAATTTCTCTCTCTTTCCCTGTCTTTGTTTCCTGGGTTTTTAAAAGTAATTTATTTTTATAATGGGGTTTAGCTGCTTTTCACGGCTGTGTTTAGGCCGCTTTACACCCACTTGACCCACTAACAGAGAGATATCAATACATAGGTTTTAAGATTATTACTAGTCAGATATATTCTTGTGCGGTGAATCGGGCGTGTTGAGTCCAGTTCTCTGAGCAAGGAGTAGGTCTTGTCTGTTACATATTGGGTTTATGGAACGGTATCTGAGCTAATTTGAAACTCTTGTTTTATGTATCACCCCACCTCACCTTTCCCGTTAAGCAGCCATAGTGTGTTTTCTGCATGTGTGACTCTGTTCTGTTTTGTAATTCAGTTCAAGTGTAACGGTTTTTACATTCCCTCTATAAGTGACACCTTATGAGAAGTGTCCTTTTCTGTGTGACTTATTTCACTTAGAATCGTCTTACCTAAATCCACTCATCATGCTGCTACTAGCCTTATGACATTGATTTCATGGCTGAGTGATATTCCATTGTACATAAGGACCACAACTTTTTTATCCATTTTTCGCTTTCCTGGGATATTTAAGGTGGAAGGAAGTGGAGGTCCTTGTCAACAGAGCAGCCCTAACCTTTGGGGTGCTTGTGTCTTGCTGATTTTCAATTTTCCCACTTTATCCCCCCATGCGTGGAAGTGCCCTATGCTCTCTAAGCTGTGTTTTTTAGATGTTTCAGGACACACCGTACACTTCTCCAGAGTGGCTGTTGGCAATTTACATCCCGCCCATCAGTGTAGCAAGGCTCCCATTTCTCCATGGCCTGTCCTGCATTTCTGGTTTTGACACTTTTTTCAGCATGGCCCTTTTGACCGATGGGAAGCGAGACTTCTTTGTAGCGCTGATTTGCCTTTCCAGGTTGCTTGGTTGGCCAAAAAGGGCGTATGCGTTTTTTCCTGAATATATTCAGGAAAAAACGCATACGCCCTTTTTGGCCAAGGGCATCATTGTCAACGTTTTGCCGCTTTTCATGTGCTTTAAAGGCGATTCGAATCTACCTCCTGAAATCTGTTTCCTGCAATTCTGCCTTGATTTCAAATCCTCTTCTTTGCCTTCCCTCAATATATTTGTGGACGAGAGTTATCATTTATAACTCTGCAGGTTTGTGAATTGCAGTGCCCTGAAGCTCCATTTTACAAGTCGGTTTTTTGGGAGCCGGCCGCAAAAGCGCAGGATGGCTTCAGGCCCTGTTCTGGTTCCGGGGGGCAGGCTGAGCCTGTGGTTAATTCTTCTTCCTGATGGGAAAATAGAGTGACCTGTGCCTGTCCCAACACCAAGAGCTAGTCTCTCATTGGTTCCCCGTCTTCCCGTTCATCCTCAGGACAAATTGCAACCTGTACGGAACAGGAGGTTAAAGGTGCTGATGCTCCAAGTAGGGAGATTGCTAGTAAAGTGGCTGGAATGGCGAACCCGAGCACAAGGAGATGAGAAATGAGGTGCGTTTTAGAAACCTTTCCCCATCACACGGTGTACCATCTTCTGGGTTTCTCATGCATGTTTTCGATGTAGGAAGATGCCCTTGAACCTGGAGATTTGGGACCCATGCGATGGGTAGCACGCAGTATCACTTTAAAGGGTCTGCGTTTGCTCACCCAACCTCACCGAACCTCTCAGCCCCAAGAGTGTCCACCCTTATGTCTCATCCAGCTGTGGGTCTAGATATGGTCAATCCAGGTTGCATCACAGCCCCTGAACGAATTGTGTAAGAATTTCTCTCTCTTTCCCTGTCTTTGTTTCATGGGTTTTTAAAAGTAATTTATTTTTATAATGGGGTTTAGCTGCTTTTCACGGCTGTGTTTAGGCCGCTTTACACCCACTTGACCCACTAACAGAGAGATATCAATACATAGGTTTTAAGATTATTACTAGTCAGATATATTCTTGTGCGGTGAATCGGGCGTGTTGAGTCCAGTTCTCTGAGCAAGGAGTAGGTCTTGTCTATTCCATATTGGGTTTATGGAACGGTATCTGAGCTAATTTGAAACTCTTGTTTTATGTATCACCCCACCTCACCTTTCCCGTTAAGCAGCCATAGTGTGTTTTCTGCATGTGTGACTCTGTTCTGTTTTGTAATTCAGTTCAAGTGTAACGGTTTTTACATTCCCTCTATAAGTGACACCTTATGAGAAGTGTCCTTTTCTGTGTGACTTATTTCACTTAGAATCGTCTTACCTAAATCCACTCATCATGCTGCTACTAGCCTTTTGACATTGATTTCATGGCTGAGTGATATTCCATTGTACATAAGGACCACAACTTTTTTATCCATTTTTGACTTTCCTGGGATATTTAAGGTGGAATGAAGTGGAGGTCCTTGTCAACAGAGCAGCCCTAACCTTTGGGGTGCTTGTGTCTTGCTGATTTTCAATTTTCCCACTTTATCCCCCCATGCGTGGAAGTGCCCTATGCTCTCTAAGCTGTGTTTTTTAGATGTTTCAGGACACACCGTACACTTCTCCAGAGTGGCTGTTGGCAATTTACATCCCGCCCATCAGTGTAGCAAGGCTCCCATTTCTCCATGGCCTGTCCTGCATTTCTGGTTTTGACACTTTTTTCAGCATGGCCCTTTTGACCGATGGGAAGCGAGACTTCTTTGTAGCGCTGATTTGCCTTTCCAGGTTGCTTGGTTGGCCAAAAATGGCGTATGCGTTTTCTCCTGAATATATTCAGGAAAAAACGCATACGCCCTTTTTGGCCAAGGGCATCATTGTCAACGTTTTGCCGCTTTTCATGTGCTTTAAAGGCGATTCGCATCTTCCTCCTGAAATCTGTTTCCTGCAATTCTGCCTTGATTTCAAATCCTCTTCTTTGCCTTCCCTCAATATATTTGTGGACGAGAGTTATCATTTGTAACTCTGCAGGTTTGTGAATTGCAGTGCCCTGAAGCTCCATTTTACAAGTCGCTTTTTTGGGAGCCGGCCGCAAAAGCGCAGGATGGCTTCAGGCCCTGTTCTGGTTCCGGGGGGCAGGCTGAGCCTGTGGTTAATTCTTCTTCCTGATGGGAAAATAGAGTGACCTGTGCCTGTCCCAACACCAAGAGCTAGTCTCTCATTGGTTCCCCGTCTTCCCGTTCATCCTCAGGACAAATTGCAACCTGTACGGAACAGGAGGTTAAAGGTGCTGATGCTCCAATTAGGGAGATTGCTACTAAAGTGGCTGGAATGGCGAACCCGAGCACAAGGAGATGAGAAATGAGGTGCGTTTTAGAAACCTTTCCCCATCACACGGTGTACCATCTTCTGGGTTTCTCATGCATGTTTTCGATGTAGGAAGATGCCCTTGAACCTGGAGATTTGGGACCCATGCGATGGGTAGCACGCAGTATTACTTTAAAGGGTCTGCGTTTGCTCACCCAACCTCACCGAACCTCTCAGCCCCAAGAGTGTCCACCCTTATGTCTCATCCAGCTGTGGGTCTAGATATGGTCAATCCAGGTTGCATCACAGCCCCTGAACGAATTGTGTAAGAATTTCTCTCTCTTTCCCTGTCTTTGTTTCATGGGTTTTTAAAAGTAATTTATTTTTATAATGGGGTTTAGCTGCTTTTCACGGCTGTGTTTAGGCCGCTTTACACCCACTTGACACACTAACAGAGAGATATCAATACATAGGTTTTAAGATTATTACTAGTCAGATATATTCTTGTGCGGTGAATCGGGCGTGTTGAGTCCAGTTCTCTGAGCAAGGAGTAGGTCTTGTCTATTCCATATTGGGTTTATGGAACGGTATCTGAGCTAATTTGAAACTCTTGTTTTATGTATCACCCCACCTCACCTTTCCCGTTAAGCAGCCATAGTGTGTTTTCTGCATGTGTGACTCTGTTCTGTTTTGTAATTCAGTTCAAGTGTAACGGTTTTTACATTCCCTCTATAAGTGACACCTTATGAGAAGTGTCCTTTTCTGTGTGACTTATTTCACTTAGAATCGTCTTACCTAAATCCACTCATCATGCTGCTACTAGCCTTATGACATTGATTTCATGGCTGAGTGATATTCCATTGTACATAAGGACCACAACTTTTTTATCCATTTTTCGCTTTCCTGGGATATTTAAGGTGGAAGGAAGTGGAGGTCCTTGTCAACAGAGCAGCCCTAAACTTTGGGTGCTTGTGTCTTGCTGATTTTCAATTTTCCCACTTTATCCCCCCATGCGTGGAAGTGCCCTATGCTCTCTAAGCTGTGTTTTTTAGATGTTTCAGGACACACCATACACTTCTCCAGAGTGGCTGTTGGCAATTTACATCCCGCCCATCAGTGTAGCAAGGCTCCCATTTCTCCATGGCCTGTCCTGCATTTCTGGTTTTGACAACTTTTTCAGCATGTCCCTTTTGACCGATGGGAAGCGAGACTTCTTTGTAGCGCTGATTTGCCTTTCCAGGTTGCTTGGTTGGCCAAAAAGGGCGTATGCGTTTTTTCCTGAATATATTCAGGAAAAAACGCATACGCCCTTTTTGGCCAAGGGCATCATTGTCAACGTTTTGCCGCTTTTCATGTGCTTTAAAGGCGATTCGAATCTACCTCCTGAAATCTGTTTCCTGCAATTCTGCCTTGATTTCAAATCCTCTTCTTTGCCTTCCCTCAATATATTTGTGGACGAGAGTTATCATTTATAACTCTGCAGGTTTGTGAATTGCAGTGCCCTGAAGCTCCATTTTACAAGTCGGTTTTTTGGGAGCCGGCCGCAAAAGCGCAGGATGGCTTCAGGCCCTGTTCTGGTTCCGGGGGGCAGGCTGAGCCTGTGGTTAATTCTTCTTCCTGATGGGAAAATAGAGTGACCTGTGCCTGTCCCAACACCAAGAGCTAGTCTCTCATTGGTTCCCCGTCTTCCCGTTCATCCTCAGGACAAATTGCAACCTGTACGGAACAGGAGGTTAAAGGTGCTGATGCTCCAAGTAGGGAGATTGCTAGTAAAGTGGCTGGAATGGCGAACCCGAGCACAAGGAGATGAGAAATGAGGTGCGTTTTAGAAACCTTTCCCCATCACACGGTGTACCATCTTCTGGGTTTCTCATGCATGTTTTCGATGTAGGAAGATGCCCTTGAACCTGGAGATTTGGGACCCATGCGATGGGTAGCACGCAGTATTACTTTAAAGGGTCTGCGTTTGCTCACCCAACCTCACCGAACCTCTCAGCCCCAAGAGTGTCCACCCTTATGTCTCATCCAGCTGTGGGTCTTGATATGGTCAATCCAGGTTGCATCACAGCCCCTGAACGAATTGTGTAAGAATTTCTCTCTCTTTCCCTGTCTTTGTTTCATGGGTTTTTAAAAGTAATTTATTTTTATAATGGGGTTTAGCTGCTTTTCACGGCTGTGTTTAGGCCGCTTTACACCCACTTGACACACTAACAGAGAGATATCAATACATAGGTTTTAAGATTATTACTAGTCAGATATATTCTTGTGCGGTGAATCGGGCGTGTTGAGTCCAGTTCTCTGAGCAAGGAGTAGGTCTTGTCTATTCCATATTGGGTTTATGGAACGGTATCTGAGCTAATTTGAAACTCTTGTTTTATGTATCACCCCACCTCACCTTTCCCGTTAAGCAGCCATAGTGTGTTTTCTGCATGTGTGACTCTGTTCTGTTTTGTAATTCAGTTCAAGTGTAACGGTTTTTACATTCCCTCTATAAGTGACACCTTATGAGAAGTGTCCTTTTCTGTGTGACTTATTTCACTTAGAATCGTCTTACCTAAATCCACTCATCATGCTGCTACTAGCCTTATGACATTGATTTCATGGCTGAGTGATATTCCATTGTACATAAGGACCACAACTTTTTTATCCATTTTTCGCTTTCCTGGGATATTTAAGGTGGAAGGAAGTGGAGGTCCTTGTCAACAGAGCAGCCCTAACCTTTGGGGTGCTTGTGTCTTGCTGATTTTCAATTTTCCCACTTTATCCCCCCATGCGTGGAAGTGCCCTATGCTCTCTAAGCTGTGTTTTTTAGATGTTTCAGGACACACCGTACACTTCTCCAGAGTGGCTGTTGGCAATTTACATCCCGCCCATCAGTGTAGCAAGGCTCCCATTTCTCCATGGCCTGTCCTGCATTTCTGGTTTTGACACCTTTTTCAGCATGTCCCTTTTGACCGATGGGAAGCGAGACTTCTTTGTAGCGCTGATTTGCCTTTCCAGGTTGCTTGGTTGGCCAAAAAGTGCGTATGCGTTTTTTCCTGAATATATTCAGGAAAAAACGCATACTCCCTTTTTGGCCAAGGGCATCATTGTCAACGTTTTGCCGCTTTTCATGTGCTTTAAAGGCGATTCGAATCTACCTCCTGAAATCTGTTTCCTGCAATTCTGCCTTGATTTCAAATCCTCTTCTTTGCCTTCCCTCAATATATTTGTGGACGAGAGTTATCATTTATAACTCTGCAGGTTTGTGAATTGCAGTGCCCTGAAGCTCCATTTTACAAGTCGGTTTTTTGGGAGCCGGCCGCAAAAGCGCAGGATGGCTTCAGGCCCTGTTCTGGTTCCGGGGGGCAGGCTGAGCCTGTGGTTAATTCTTCTTCCTGATGGGAAAATAGAGTGACCTGTGCCTGTCCCAACACCAAGAGCTAGTCTCTCATTGGTTCCCCGTCTTCCCGTTCATCCTCAGGACAAATTGCAACCTGTACGGAACAGGAGGTTAAAGGTGCTGATGCTCCAAGTAGGGAGATTGCTAGTAAAGTGGCTGGAATGGCGAACCCGAGCACAAGGAGATGAGAAATGAGGTGCGTTTTAGAAACCTTTCCCCATCACACGGTGTACCATCTTCTGGGTTTCTCATGCATGTTTTCGATGTAGGAAGATGCCCTTGAACCTGGAGATTTGGGACCCATGCGATGGGTAGCACGCAGTATTACTTTAAAGGGTCTGCGTTTGCTCACCCAACCTCACCGAACCTCTCAGCCCCAAGAGTGTCCACCCTTATGTCTCATCCAGCTGTGGGTCTAGATATGGTCAATCCAGGTTGCATCACAGCCCCTGAACGAATTGTGTAAGAATTTCTCTCTCTTTCCCTGTCTTTGTTTCATGGGTTTTTAAAAGTAATTTATTTTTATAATGGGGTTTAGCTGCTTTTCACGGCTGTGTTTAGGCCGCTTTACACCCACTTGACCCACTAACAGAGAGATATCAATACATAGGTTTTAAGATTATTACTAGTCAGATATATTCTTGTGCGGTGAATCGGGCGTGTTGAGTCCAGTTCTCTGAGCAAGGAGTAGGTCTTGTCTATTCCATATTGGGTTTATGGAACGGTATCTGAGCTAATTTGAAACTCTTGTTTTATGTATCACCCCACCTCACCTTTCCCGTTAAGCAGCCATAGTGTGTTTTCTGCATGTGTGACTCTGTTCTGTTTTGTAATTCAGTTCAAGTGTAACGGTTTTTACATTCCCTCTATAAGTGACACCTTATGAGAAGTGTCCTTTTCTGTGTGACTTATTTCACTTAGAATCGTCTTACCTAAATCCACTCATCATGCTGCTACTAGCCTTTTGACATTGATTTCATGGCTGAGTGATATTCCATTGTACATAAGGACCACAACTTTTTTATCCATTTTTGACTTTCCTGGGATATTTAAGGTGGAATGAAGTGGAGGTCCTTGTCAACAGAGCAGCCCTAACCTTTGGGGTGCTTGTGTCTTGCTGATTTTCAATTTTCCCACTTTATCCCCCCATGCGTGGAAGTGCCCTATGCTCTCTAAGCTGTGTTTTTTAGATGTTTCAGGACACACCGTACACTTCTCCAGAGTGGCTGTTGGCAATTTACATCCCGCCCATCAGTGTAGCAAGGCTCCCATTTCTCCATGGCCTGTCCTGCATTTCTGGTTTTGACACTTTTTTCAGCATGGCCCTTTTGACCGATGGGAAGCGAGACTTCTTTGTAGCGCTGATTTGCCTTTCCAGGTTGCTTGGTTGGCCAAAAAGGGCGTATGCGTTTTCTCCTGAATATATTCAGGAAAAAACGCATACGCCCTTTTTGGCCAAGGGCATCATTGTCAACGTTTTGCCGCTTTTCATGTGCTTTAAAGGCGATTCGCATCTTCCTCCTGAAATCTGTTTCCTGCAATTCTGCCTTGATTTCAAATCCTCTTCTTTGCCTTCCCTCAATATATTTGTGGACGAGAGTTATCATTTGTAACTCTGCAGGTTTGTGAATTGCAGTGCCCTGAAGCTCCATTTTACAAGTCGCTTTTTTGGGAGCCGGCCGCAAAAGCGCAGGATGGCTTCAGGCCCTGTTCTGGTTCCGGGGGGCAGGCTGAGCCTGTGGTTAATTCTTCTTCCTGATGGGAAAATAGAGTGACCTGTGCCTGTCCCAACACCAAGAGCTAGTCTCTCATTGGTTCCCCGTCTTCCCGTTCATCCTCAGGACAAATTGCAACCTGTACGGAACAGGAGGTTAAAGGTGCTGATGCTCCAATTAGGGAGATTGCTACTAAAGTGGCTGGAATGGCGAACCCGAGCACAAGGAGATGAGAAATGAGGTGCGTTTTAGAAACCTTTCCCCATCACACGGTGTACCATCTTCTGGGTTTCTCATGCATGTTTTCGATGTAGGAAGATGCCCTTGAACCTGGAGATTTGGGACCCATGCGATGGGTAGCAGGCAGTATCACTTTAAAGGGTCTGCGTTTGCTCACCCAACCTCACCGAACCTCTCAGCCCTAAGAGTGTCCACCCTTATGTCTCATCCAGCTGTGGGTCTAGATATGGTCAATCCAGGTTGCATCACAGCCCCTGAACGAATTGTGTAAGAATTTCTCTCTCTTTCCCTGTCTTTGTTTCATGGGTTTTTAAAAGTAATTTATTTTTATAATGGGGTTTAGCTGCTTTTCACGGCTGTGTTTAGGCCGCTTTACACCCACTTGACACACTAACAGAGAGATATCAATACATAGGTTTTAAGATTATTACTAGTCAGATATATTCTTGTGCAGTGAATCGGGCGTGTTGAGTCCAGTTCTCTGAGCAAGGAGTAGGTCTTGTCTATTCCATATTGGGTTTATGGAACAGTATCTGAGCTAATTTGAAACTCTTGTTTTATGTATCACCCCACCTCACCTTTCCCGTTAAGCAGCCATAGTGTGTTTTCTGCATGTGTGACTCTGTTCTGTTTTGTAATTCAGTTCAAGTGTAACGGTTTTAACATTCCCTCTATAAGTGACACCTTATGAGAAGTGTCCTTTTCTGTGTGACTTATTTCACTTAGAATCGTCTTACCTAAATCCACTCATCATGCTGCTACTAGCCTTATGACATTGATTTCATGGCTGAGTGATATTCCATTGTACATAAGGACCACAACTTTTTTATCCATTTTTCGCTTTCCTGGGATATTTAAGGTGGAAGGAAGTGGAGGTCCTTGTCAACAGAGCAGCCCTAACCTTTGGGGTGCTTGTGTCTTGCTGATTTTCAATTTTCCCACTTTATCCCCCCATGCGTGGAAGTGCCCTATGCTCTCTAAGCTGTGTTTTTTAGATGTTTCAGGACACACCGTACACTTCTCCAGAGTGGCTGTTGGCAATTTACATCCCGCCCATCAGTGTAGCAAGGCTCCCATTTCTCCATGGCCTGTCCTGCATTTCTGGTTTTGACACTTTTTTCAGCATGGCCCTTTTGACCGATGGGAAGCGAGACTTCTTTGTAGCGCTGATTTGCCTTTCCAGGTTGCTTGGTTGGCCAAAAAGGGCGTATGCGTTTTCTCCTGAATATATTCAGGAAAAAACGCATACGCCCTTTTTGGCCAAGGGCATCATTGTCAACGTTTTGCCGCTTTTCATGTGCTTTAAAGGCGATTCGCATCTTCCTCCTGAAATCTGTTTCCTGCAATTCTGCCTTGATTTCAAATCCTCTTCTTTGCCTTCCCTCAATATATTTGTGGACGAGAGTTATCATTTATAACTCTGCAGGTTTGTGAATTGCAGTGCCCTGAAGCTCCATTTTACAAGTCGCTTTTTTGGGAGCCGGCCGCAAAAGCGCAGGAGGGCTTCAGGCCCTGTTCTGGTTCAGGGGGGCAGGCTGAGCCTGTGGTTAATTCTTCTTCCTGATGGGAAAATAGAGTGACCTGTGCCTCTCCCAACACCAAGAGCTAGTCTCTCATTGGTTCCCCGTCTTCCCGTTCATCCTCAGGACAAATTGCAACCTGTACGGAACAGGAGGTTAAAGGTGCTGATGCTCCAAGTAGGGAGATTGCTAGTAAAGTGGCTGGAATGGCGAACCCGAGCACAAGGAGATGAGAAATGAGGTGCGTTTTAGAAACCTTTCCCCATCACACGGTGTACCATCTTCTGGGTTTCTCATGCATGTTTTCGATGTAGGAAGATGCCCTTGAACCTGGAGATTTGGGACCCATGCGATGGGTAGCAAGCAGTATTACTTTAAAGGGTCTGCGTTTGCTCACCCAACCTCACCAAACCTCTCAGCCCCAAGAGTGTCCACCCTTATGTCTCATCCAGCTGTGGGTCTAGATATGGTCAATCCAGGTTGCATCACAGCCCCTGAACGAATTGTGTAAGAATTTCTCTCTCTTTCCCTGTCTTTGTTTCCTGGGTTTTTAAAAGTAATTTATTTTTATAATGGGGTTTAGCTGCTTTTCACGGCTGTGTTTAGGCCGCTTTACACCCACGTGACCCACTAACAGAGAGATATCAATACATAGGTTTTAAGATTATTACTAGTCAGATATATTCTTGTGCGGTGAATCGGGCGTGTTGAGTCCAGTTCTCTGAGCAAGGAGTAGGTCTTGTCTGTTACATATTGGGTTTATGGAACGGTATCTGAGCTAATTTGAAACTCTTGTTTTATGTATCACCCCACCTCACCTTTCCCGTTAAGCAGCCATAGTGTGTTTTCTGCATGTGTGACTCTGTTCTGTTTTGTAATTCAGTTCAAGTGTAACGGTTTTTACATTCCCTCTATAAGTGACACCTTATGAGAAGTGTCCTTTTCTGTGTGACTTATTTCACTTAGAATCGTCTTACCTAAATCCACTCATCATGCTGCTACTAGCCTTATGACATTGATTTCATGGCTGAGTGATATTCCATTGTACATAAGGACCAGAACTTTTTTATCCATTTTTCGCTTTCCTGGGATATTTAAGGTGGAAGGAAGTGGAGGTCCTTGTCAACAGAGCAGCCCTAACCTTTGGGGTGCTTGTGTCTTGCTGATTTTCAATTTTCCCACTTTATCCCCCCATGCGTGGAAGTGCCCTATGCTCTCTAAGCTGTGTTTTTTAGATGTTTCAGGACACACCGTACACTTCTCCAGAGTGGCTGTTGGCAATTTACATCCCGCCCATCAGTGTAGCAAGGCTCCCATTTCTCCATGGCCTGTCCTGCATTTCTGGTTTTGACACTTTTTTCAGCATGGCCCTTTTGACCGATGGGAAGCGAGACTTCTTTGTAGCGCTGATTTACCTTTCCAGGTTGCTTGGTTGGCCAAAAAGGGCGTATGCGTTTTTTCCTGAATATATTCAGGAAAAAACGCATACGCCCTTTTTGGCCAAGGGCATCATTGTCAACGTTTTGCCGCTTTTCATGTGCTTTAAAGGCGATTCGCATCTTCCTCCTGAAATCTGTTTCCTGCAATTCTGCCTTGATTTCAAATCCTCTTCTTTGCCTTCCCTCAATATATTTGTGGACGAGAGTTATCATTTGTAACTCTGCAGGTTTGTGAATTGCAGTGCCCTGAAGCTGCATTTTACAAGTCGCTTTTTTGGGAGCCGGCCGCAAAAGCGCAGGATGGCTTCAGGCCCTGTTCTGGTTCCGGGGGGCAGGCTGAGCCTGTGGTTAATTCTTCTTCCTGATGGGAAAATAGAGTGACCTGTGCCTGTCCCAACACCAAGAGCTAGTCTCTCATTGGTTCCCCGTCTTCCCGTTCATCCTCAGGACAAATTGCAACCTGTACGGAACAGGAGGTTAAAGGTGCTGATGCTCCAAGTAGGGAGATTGCTACTAAAGTGGCTGGAACGGCGAACCCGAGCACAAGGAGATGAGAAATGAGGTGCGTTTTAGAAACCTTTCCCCATCACACGGTGTACCATCTTCTGGGTTTCTCATGCATGTTTTCGATGTAGGAAGATGCCCTTGAACCTGGAGATTTGGGACCCATGCGATGGGTAGCAGGCAGTATCACTTTAAAGGGTCTGCGTTTGCTCACCCAACCTCACCGAACCTCTCAGCCCCAAGAGTGTCCACCCGTATGTCTCATCCAGCTGTGGGTCTAGATATGGTCAATCCAGGTTGCATCACAGCCCCTGAACGAATTGTGTAAGAATTTCTCTCTCTTTCCCTGTCTTTGTTTCATGGGTTTTTAAAAGTAATTTATTTTTATAATGGGGTTTAGCTGCTTTTCACGGCTGTGTTTAGGCCGCTTTACACCCACTTGACACACTAACAGAGAGATATCAATACATAGGTTTTAAGATTATTACTAGTCAGATATATTCTTGTGCGGTGAATCGGGCGTGTTGAGTCCAGTTCTCTGAGCAAGGAGTAGGTCTTGTCTATTCCATATTGGGTTTATGGAACGGTATCTGAGCTAATTTGAAACTCTTGTTTTATGTATCACCCCACCTCACCTTTCCCGTTAAGCAGCCATAGTGTGTTTTCTGCATGTGTGACTCTGTTCTGTTTTGTAATTCAGTTCAAGTGTAACGGTTTTAACATTCCCTCTATAAGTGACACCTTATGAGAAGTGTCCTTTTCTGTGTGACTTATTTCACTTAGAATCGTCTTACCTAAATCCACTCATCATGCTGCTACTAGCCTTATGACATTGATTTCATGGCTGAGTGATATTCCATTGTACATAAGGACCACAACTTTTTTATCCATTTTTCGCTTTCCTGGGATATTTAAGGTGGAAGGAAGTGGAGGTCCTTGTCAACAGAGCAGCCCTAAACTTTGGGGTGCTTGTGTCTTGCTGATTTTCAATTTTCCCACTTTATCCCCCCATGCGTGGAAGTGCCCTATGCTCTCTAAGCTGTGTTTTTTAGATGTTTCAGGACACACCATACACTTCTCCAGAGTGGCTGTTGGCAATTTACATCCCGCTCATCAGTGTAGCAAGGCTCCCATTTCTCCATGGCCTGTCCTGCATTTCTGGTTTTGACAACTTTTTCAGCATGTCCCTTTTGACCGATGGGAAGCGAGACTTCTTTGTAGCGCTGATTTGCCTTTCCAGGTTGCTTGGTTGGCCAAAAAGGGCGTATGCGTTTTTTCCTGAATATATTCAGGAAAAAACGCATACGCCCTTTTTGGCCAAGGGCATCATTGTCAACGTTTTGCCGCTTTTCATGTGCTTTAAAGGCGATTCGAATCTACCTCCTGAAATCTGTTTCCTGCAATTCTGCCTTGATTTCAAATCCTCTTCTTTGCCTTCCCTCAATATATTTGTGGACGAGAGTTATCATTTATAACTCTGCAGGTTTGTGAATTGCAGTGCCCTGAAGCTCCATTTTACAAGTCGGTTTTTTGGGAGCCGGCCGCAAAAGCGCAGGATGGCTTCAGGCCCTGTTCTGGTTCAGGGGGGCAGGCTGAGCCTGTGGTTAATTCTTCTTCCTGATGGGAAAATAGAGTGACCTGTGCCTCTCCCAACACCAAGAGCTAGTCTCTCATTGGTTCCCCGTCTTCCCGTTCATCCTCAGGACAAATTGCAACCTGTACGGAACAGGAGGTTAAAGGTGCTGATGCTCCAAGTAGGGAGATTGCTAGTAAAGTGGCTGGAATGGCGAACCCGAGCACAAGGAGATGAGAAATGAGGTGCGTTTTAGAAACCTTTCCCCATCACACGGTGTACCATCTTCTGGGTTTCTCATGCATGTTTTCGATGTAGGAAGATGCCCTTGAACCTGGAGATTTGGGACCCATGCGATGGGTAGCACGCAGTATTACTTTAAAGGGTCTGCGTTTGCTCACCCAACCTCACCGAACCTCTCAGCCCCAAGAGTGTCCACCCTTATGTCTCATCCAGCTGTGGGTCTAGATATGGTCAATCCAGGTTGCATCACAGCCCCTGAACGAATTGTGTAAGAATTTCTCTCTCTTTCCCTGTCTTTGTTTCATGGGTTTTTAAAAGTAATTTATTTTTATAATGGGGTTTAGCTGCTTTTCACGGCTGTGTTTAGGCCGCTTTACACCCACTTGACACACTAACAGAGAGATATCAATACATAGGTTTTAAGATTATTACTAGTCAGATATATTCTTGTGCGGTGAATCGGGCGTGTTGAGTCCAGTTCTCTGAGCAAGGAGTAGGTCTTGTCTATTCCATATTGGGTTTATGGAACGGTATCTGAGCTAATTTGAAACTCTTGTTTTATGTATCACCCCACCTCACCTTTCCCGTTAAGCAGCCATAGTGTGTTTTCTGCATGTGTGACTCTGTTCTGTTTTGTAATTCAGTTCAAGTGTAACGGTTTTTACATTCCCTCTATAAGTGACACCTTATGAGAAGTGTCCTTTTCTGTGTGACTTATTTCACTTAGAATCGTCTTACCTAAATCCACTCATCATGCTGCTACTAGCCTTATGACATTGATTTCATGGCTGAGTGATATTCCATTGTACATAAGGACCACAACTTTTTTATCCATTTTTCGCTTTCCTGGGATATTTAAGGTGGAAGGAAGTGGAGGTCCTTGTCAACAGAGCAGCCCTAAACTTTGGGGTGCTTGTGTCTTGCTGATTTTCAATTTTCCCACTTTATCCCCCCATGCGTGGAAGTGCCCTATGCTCTCTAAGCTGTGTTTTTTAGATGTTTCAGGACACACCGTACACTTCTCCAGAGTGGCTGTTGGCAATTTACATCCCGCCCATCAGTGTAGCAAGGCTCCCATTTCTCCATGGCCTGTCCTGCATTTCTGGTTTTGACAACTTTTTCAGCATGTCCCTTTTGACCGATGGGAAGCGAGACTTCTTTGTAGCGCTGATTTGCCTTTCCAGGTTGCTTGGTTGGCCAAAAAGGGCGTATGCGTTTTTTCCTGAATATATTCAGGAAAAAACGCATACGCCCTTTTTGGCCAAGGGCATCATTGTCAACGTTTTGCCGCTTTTCATGTGCTTTAAAGGCGATTCGAATCTACCTCCTGAAATCTGTTTCCTGCAATTCTGCCTTGATTTCAAATCCTCTTCTTTGCCTTCCCTCAATATATTTGTGGACGAGAGATATCATTTATAACTCTGCAGGTTTGTGAATTGCAGTGCCCTGAAGCTGCATTTTACAAGTCGCTTTTTTGGGAGCCGGCCGCAAAAGCGCAGGATGGCTTCAGGCCCTGTTCTGGTTCCGGGGGGCAGGCTGAGCCTGTGGTTAATTCTTCTTCCTGATGGGAAAATAGAGTGACCTGTGCCTGTCCCAACACCAAGAGCTAGTCTCTCATTGGTTTCCCGTCTTCCCGTTCATCCTCAGGACAAATTGCAACCTGTACGGAACAGGAGGTTAAAGGTGCTGATGCTCCAAGTAGGGAGATTGCTAGTAAAGTGGCTGGAATGGCGAACCCGAGCACAAGGAGGTGAGAAATGAGGTGCGTTTTAGAAACCTTTCCCCATCACACGGTGTACCATCTTCTGGGTTTCTCATGCATGTTTTCGATGTAGGAAGATGCCCTTGAACCTGGAGATTTGGGACCCATGCGATGGGTAGCACGCAGTATTAATTTAAAGGGTCTGCGTTTGCTCACCCAACCTCACCAAAACTCTCAGCCCCAAGAGTGTCCACCCTTATGTCTCATCCAGCTGTGGGTCTAGATATGGTCAATCCAGGTTGCATCACAGCCCCTGAACGAATTGTGTAAGAATTTCTCTCTCTTTCCCTGTCTTTGTTTCATGGGTTTTTAAAAGTAATTTATTTTTATAATGGGGTTTAGCTGCTTTTCACGGCTGTGTTTAGGCCGCTTTACACCCACTTGACACACTAACAGAGAGATATCAATACATAGGTTTTAAGATTATTACTAGTCAGATATATTCTTGTGCGGTGAATCGGGCGTGTTGAGTCCAGTTCTCTGAGCAAGGAGTAGGTCTTGTCTATTCCATATTGGGTTTATGGAACGGTATCTGAGCTAATTTGAAACTCTTGTTTTATGTATCACCCCACCTCACCTTTCCCGTTAAGCAGCCATAGTGTGTTTTCTGCATGTGTGACTCTGTTCTGTTTTGTAATTCAGTTCAAGTGTAACGGTTTTTACATTCCCTCTATAAGTGACACCTTATGAGAAGTGTCCTTTTCTGTGTGACTTATTTCACTTAGAATCGTCTTACCTAAATCCACTCATCATGCTGCTACTAGCCTTATGACATTGATTTCATGGCTGAGTGATATTCCATTGTACATAAGGACCACAACTTTTTTATCCATTTTTCGCTTTCCTGGGATATTTAAGGTGGAAGGAAGTGGAGGTCCTTGTCAACAGAGCAGCCCTAACCTTTGGGGTGCTTGTGTCTTGCTGATTTTCAATTTTCCCACTTTATCCCCCCATGCGTGGAAGTGCCCTATGCTCTCTAAGCTGTGTTTTTTAGATGTTTCAGGACACACCGTACACTTCTCCAGAGTGGCTGTTGGCAATTTACATCCCGCCCATCAGTGTAGCAAGGCTCCCATTTCTCCATGGCCTGTCCTGCATTTCTGGTTTTGACACCTTTTTCAGCATGTCCCTTTTGACCGATGGGAAGCGAGACTTCTTTGTAGCGCTGATTTGCCTTTCCAGGTTGCTTGGTTGGCCAAAAAGGGCGTATGCGTTTTTTCCTGAATATATTCAGGAAAAAACGCATACGCCCTTTTTGGCCAAGGGCATCATTGTCAACGTTTTGCCGCTTTTCATGTGCTTTAAAGGCGATTCGAATCTACCTCCTGAAATCTGTTTCCTGCAATTCTGCCTTGATTTCAAATCCTCTTCTTTGCCTTCCCTCAATATATTTGTGGACGAGAGTTATCATTTATAACTCTGCAGGTTTGTGAATTGCAGTGCCCTGAAGCTGCATTTTACAAGTCGCTTTTTTGGGAGCCGGCCGCAAAAGCGCAGGATGGCTTCAGGCCCTGTTCTGGTTCCGGGGGGCAGGCTGAGCCTGTGGTTAATTCTTCTTCCTTATGGGAAAACAGAGTGACCTGTGACTGTCCCAACACCAAGAGCTAGTCTCTCATTGGTTTCCCGTCTTCCCGTTCATCCTCAGGACAAATTGCAACCTGTACGGAACAGGAGGTTAAAGGTGCTGATGCTCCAAGTAGGGAGATTGCTAGTAAAGTGGCTGGAATGGCGAACCCGAGCACAAGGAGGTGAGAAAAGAGGTGCGTTTTAGAAACCTTTCCCCATCACACGGTGTACCATCTTCTGGGTTTCTCATGCATGTTTTCGATGTAGGAAGATGCCCTTGAACCTGGAGATTTGGGACCCATGCGATGGGTAGCACGCAGTATTACTTTAAAGGGTCTGCGTTTGCTCACCCAACCTCACCAAAACTCTCAGCCCCAAGAGTGTCCACCCTTATGTCTCATCCAGCTGTGGGTCTAGATATGGTCAATCCAGGTTGCATCACAGCCCCTGAACGAATTGTGTAAGAATTTCTCTCTCTTTCCCTGTCTTTGTTTCCTGGGTTTTTAAAAGTAATTTATTTTTATAATGGGGTTTAGCTGCTTTTCACGGCTGTGTTTAGGCCGCTTTACACCCACGTGACCCACTAACAGAGAGATATCAATACATAGGTTTTAAGATTATTACTAGTCAGATATATTCTTGTGCGGTGAATCGGGCGTGTTGAGTCCAGTTCTCTGAGCAAGGAGTAGGTCTTGTCTGTTACATATTGGGTTTATGGAACGGTATCTGAGCTAATTTGAAACTCTTGTTTTATGTATCACCCCACCTCACCTTTCCCGTTAAGCAGCCATAGTGTGTTTTCTGCATGTGTGACTCTGTTCTGTTTTGTAATTCAGTTCAAGTGTAACGGTTTTTACATTCCCTCTATAAGTGACACCTTATGAGAAGTGTCCTTTTCTGTGTGACTTATTTCACTTAGAATCGTCTTACCTAAATCCACTCATCATGCTGCTACTAGCCTTATGACATTGATTTCATGGCTGAGTGATATTCCATTGTACATAAGGACCAGAACTTTTTTATCCATTTTTCGCTTTCCTGGGATATTTAAGGTGGAAGGAAGTGGAGGTCCTTGTCAACAGAGCAGCCCTAACCTTTGGGGTGCTTGTGTCTTGCTGATTTTCAATTTTCCCACTTTATCCCCCCATGCGTGGAAGTGCCCTATGCTCTCTAAGCTGTGTTTTTTAGATGTTTCAGGACACACCGTACACTTCTCCAGAGTGGCTGTTGGCAATTTACATCCCGCCCATCAGTGTAGCAAGGCTCCCATTTCTCCATGGCCTGTCCTGCATTTCTGGTTTTGACAACTTTTTCAGCATGTCCCTTTTGACCGATGGGAAGCGAGACTTCTTTGTAGCGCTGATTTGCCTTTCCAGGTTGCTTGGTTGGCCAAAAAGGGCGTATGCGTTTTTTCCTGAATATATTCAGGAAAAAACGCATACGCCCTTTTTGGCCAAGGGCATCATTGTCAACGTTTTGCCGCTTTTCATGTGCTTTAAAGGCGATTCGAATCTACCTCCTGAAATCTGTTTCCTGCAATTCTGCCTTGATTTCAAATCCTCTTCTTTGCCTTCCCTCAATATATTTGTGGACGAGAGTTATCATTTATAACTCTGCAGGTTTGTGAATTGCAGTGCCCTGAAGCTGCATTTTACAAGTCGCTTTTTTGGGAGCCGGCCGCAAAAGCGCAGGATGGCTTCAGGCCCTGTTCTGGTTCCGGGGGGCAGGCTGAGCCTGTGGTTAATTCTTCTTCCTTATGGGAAAACAGAGTGACCTGTGACTGTCCCAACACCAAGAGCTAGTCTCTCATTGGTTTCCCGTCTTCCCGTTCATCCTCAGGACAAATTGCAACCTGTACGGAACAGGAGGTTAAAGGTGCTGATGCTCCAAGTAGGGAGATTGCTAGTAAAGTGGCTGGAATGGCGAACCCGAGCACAAGGAGGTGAGAAAAGAGGTGCGTTTTAGAAACCTTTCCCCATCACACGGTGTACCATCTTCTGGGTTTCTCATGCATGTTTTCGATGTAGGAAGATGCCCTTGAACCTGGAGATTTGGGACCCATGCGATGGGTAGCACGCAGTATTACTTTAAAGGGTCTGCGTTTGCTCACCCAACCTCACCAAAACTCTCAGCCCCAAGAGTGTCCACCCTTATGTCTCATCCAGCTGTGGGTCTAGATATGGTCAATCCAGGTTGCATCACAGCCCCTGAACGAATTGTGTAAGAATTTCTCTCTCTTTCCCTGTCTTTGTTTCCTGGGTTTTTAAAAGTAATTTATTTTTATAATGGGGTTTAGCTGCTTTTCACGGCTGTGTTTAGGCCGCTTTACACCCACGTGACCCACTAACAGAGAGATATCAATACATAGGTTTTAAGATTATTACTAGTCAGATATATTCTTGTGCGGTGAATCGGGCGTGTTGAGTCCAGTTCTCTGAGCAAGGAGTAGGTCTTGTCTGTTACATATTGGGTTTATGGAACGGTATCTGAGCTAATTTGAAACTCTTGTTTTATGTATCACCCCACCTCACCTTTCCCGTTAAGCAGCCATAGTGTGTTTTCTGCATGTGTGACTCTGTTCTGTTTTGTAATTCAGTTCAAGTGTAACGGTTTTTACATTCCCTCTATAAGTGACACCTTATGAGAAGTGTCCTTTTCTGTGTGACTTATTTCACTTAGAATCGTCTTACCTAAATCCACTCATCATGCTGCTACTAGCCTTATGACATTGATTTCATGGCTGAGTGATATTCCATTGTACATAAGGACCAGAACTTTTTTATCCATTTTTCGCTTTCCTGGGATATTTAAGGTGGAAGGAAGTGGAGGTCCTTGTCAACAGAGCAGCCCTAACCTTTGGGGTGCTTGTGTCTTGCTGATTTTCAATTTTCCCACTTTATCCCCCCATGCGTGGAAGTGCCCTATGCTCTCTAAGCTGTGTTTTTTAGATGTTTCAGGACACACCGTACACTTCTCCAGAGTGGCTGTTGGCAATTTACATCCCGCCCATCAGTGTAGCAAGGCTCCCATTTCTCCATGGCCTGTCCTGCATTTCTGGTTTTGACAACTTTTTCAGCATGTCCCTTTTGACCGATGGGAAGCGAGACTTCTTTGTAGCGCTGATTTGCCTTTCCAGGTTGCTTGGTTGGCCAAAAAGGGCGTATGCGTTTTTTCCTGAATATATTCAGGAAAAAACGCATACGCCCTTTTTGGCCAAGGGCATCATTGTCAACGTTTTGCCGCTTTTCATGTGCTTTAAAGGCGATTCGAATCTACCTCCTGAAATCTGTTTCCTGCAATTCTGCCTTGATTTCAAATCCTCTTCTTTGCCTTCCCTCAATATATTTGTGGACGAGAGTTATCATTTATAACTCTGCAGGTTTGTGAATTGCAGTGCCCTGAAGCTGCATTTTACAAGTCGCTTTTTTGGGAGCCGGCCGCAAAAGCGCAGGATGGCTTCAGGCCCTGTTCTGGTTCCGGGGGGCAGGCTGAGCCTGTGGTTAATTCTTCTTCCTGATGGGAAAATAGAGTGACCTGTGCCTGTCCCAACACCAAGAGCTAGTCTCTCATTGGTTTCCCGTCTTCCCGTTCATCCTCAGGACAAATTGCAACCTGTACGGAACAGGAGGTTAAAGGTGCTGATGCTCCAAGTAGGGAGATTGCTAGTAAAGTGGCTGGAATGGCGAACCCGAGCACAAGGAGGTGAGAAATGAGGTGCGTTTTAGAAACCTTTCCCCATCACACGGTGTACCATCTTCTGGGTTTCTCATGCATGTTTTCGATGTAGGAAGATGCCCTTGAACCTGGAGATTTGGGACCCATGCGATGGGTAGCACGCAGTATTAATTTAAAGGGTCTGCGTTTGCTCACCCAACCTCACCAAAACTCTCAGCCCCAAGAGTGTCCACCCTTATGTCTCATCCAGCTGTGGGTCTAGATATGGTCAATCCAGGTTGCATCACAGCCCCTGAACGAATTGTGTAAGAATTTCTCTCTCTTTCCCTGTCTTTGTTTCATGGGTTTTTAAAAGTAATTTATTTTTATAATGGGGTTTAGCTGCTTTTCACGGCTGTGTTTAGGCCGCTTTACACCCACTTGACACACTAACAGAGAGATATCAATACATAGGTTTTAAGATTATTACTAGTCAGATATATTCTTGTGCGGTGAATCGGGCGTGTTGAGTCCAGTTCTCTGAGCAAGGAGTAGGTCTTGTCTATTCCATATTGGGTTTATGGAACGGTATCTGAGCTAATTTGAAACTCTTGTTTTATGTATCACCCCACCTCACCTTTCCCGTTAAGCAGCCATAGTGTGTTTTCTGCATGTGTGACTCTGTTCTGTTTTGTAATTCAGTTCAAGTGTAACGGTTTTTACATTCCCTCTATAAGTGACACCTTATGAGAAGTGTCCTTTTCTGTGTGACTTATTTCACTTAGAATCGTCTTACCTAAATCCACTCATCATGCTGCTACTAGCCTTATGACATTGATTTCATGGCTGAGTGATATTCCATTGTACATAAGGACCACAACTTTTTTATCCATTTTTCGCTTTCCTGGGATATTTAAGGTGGAAGGAAGTGGAGGTCCTTGTCAACAGAGCAGCCCTAACCTTTGGGGTGCTTGTGTCTTGCTGATTTTCAATTTTCCCACTTTATCCCCCCATGCGTGGAAGTGCCCTATGCTCTCTAAGCTGTGTTTTTTAGATGTTTCAGGACACACCGTACACTTCTCCAGAGTGGCTGTTGGCAATTTACATCCCGCCCATCAGTGTAGCAAGGCTCCCATTTCTCCATGGCCTGTCCTGCATTTCTGGTTTTGACACCTTTTTCAGCATGTCCCTTTTGACCGATGGGAAGCGAGACTTCTTTGTAGCGCTGATTTGCCTTTCCAGGTTGCTTGGTTGGCCAAAAAGGGCGTATGCGTTTTTTCCTGAATATATTCAGGAAAAAACGCATACGCCCTTTTTGGCCAAGGGCATCATTGTCAACGTTTTGCCGCTTTTCATGTGCTTTAAAGGCGATTCGAATCTACCTCCTGAAATCTGTTTCCTGCAATTCTGCCTTGATTTCAAATCCTCTTCTTTGCCTTCCCTCAATATATTTGTGGACGAGAGTTATCATTTATAACTCTGCAGGTTTGTGAATTGCAGTGCCCTGAAGCTGCATTTTACAAGTCGCTTTTTTGGGAGCCGGCCGCAAAAGCGCAGGATGGCTTCAGGCCCTGTTCTGGTTCCGGGGGGCAGGCTGAGCCTGTGGTTAATTCTTCTTCCTTATGGGAAAATAGAGTGACCTGTGACTGTCCCAACACCAAGAGCTAGTCTCTCATTGGTTTCCCGTCTTCCCGTTCATCCTCAGGACAAATTGCAACCTGTACGGAACAGGAGGTTAAAGGTGCTGATGCTCCAAGTAGGGAGATTGCTAGTAAAGTGGCTGGAATGGCGAACCCGAGCACAAGGAGGTGAGAAAAGAGGTGCGTTTTAGAAACCTTTCCCCATCACACGGTGTACCATCTTCTGGGTTTCTCATGCATGTTTTCGATGTAGGAAGATGCCCTTGAACCTGGAGATTTGGGACCCATGCGATGGGTAGCACGCAGTATTACTTTAAAGGGTCTGCGTTTGCTCACCCAACCTCACCAAAACTCTCAGCCCCAAGAGTGTCCACCCTTATGTCTCATCCAGCTGTGGGTCTAGATATGGTCAATCCAGGTTGCATCACAGCCCCTGAACGAATTGTGTAAGAATTTCTCTCTCTTTCCCTGTCTTTGTTTCATGGGTTTTTAAAAGTAATTTATTTTTATAATGGGGTTTAGCTGCTTTTCACGGCTGTGTTTAGGCCGCTTTACACCCACTTGACACACTAACAGAGAGATATCAATACATAGGTTTTAAGATTATTACTAGTCAGATATATTCTTGTGCGGTGAATCGGGCGTGTTGAGTCCAGTTCTCTGAGCAAGGAGTAGGTCTTGTCTATTCCATATTGGGTTTATGGAACGGTATCTGAGCTAATTTGAAACTCTTGTTTTATGTATCACCCCACCTCACCTTTCCCGTTAAGCAGCCATAGTGTGTTTTCTGCATGTGTGACTCTGTTCTGTTTTGTAATTCAGTTCAAGTGTAACGGTTTTTACATTCCCTCTATAAGTGACACCTTATGAGAAGTGTCCTTTTCTGTGTGACTTATTTCACTTAGAATCGTCTTACCTAAATCCACTCATCATGCTGCTACTAGCCTTATGACATTGATTTCATGGCTGAGTGATATTCCATTGTACATAAGGACCACAACTTTTTTATCCATTTTTCGCTTTCCTGGGATATTTAAGGTGGAAGGAAGTGGAGGTCCTTGTCAACAGAGCAGCCCTAACCTTTGGGGTGCTTGTGTCTTGCTGATTTTCAATTTTCCAACTTTATCCCCCCATGCGTGGAAGTGCCCTATGCTCTCTAAGCTGTGTTTTTTAGATGTTTCAGGACACACCGTACACTTCTCCAGAGTGGCTGTTGGCAATTTACATCCCGCCCATCAGTGTAGCAAGGCTCCCATTTCTCCATGGCCTGTCCTGCATTTCTGGTTTTGACACGTTTTTCAGCATGTCCCTTTTGACCGATGGGAAGCGAGACTTCTTTTTAGCGCTGATTTGCCTTTCCAGGTTGCTTGGTTGGCCAAAAAGGGCGTATGCGTTTTTTCCTGAATATATTCAGGAAAAAACGCATACGCCCTTTTTGGCCAAGGGCATCATTGTCAACGTTTTGCCGCTTTTCATGTGCTTTAAAGGCGATTCGAATCTACCTCCTGAAATCTGTTTCCTGCAATTCTGCCTTGATTTCAAATCCTCTTCTTTGCCTTCCCTCAATATATTTGTGGACGAGAGTTATCATTTATAACTCTGCAGGTTTGTGAATTGCAGTGCCCTGAAGCTGCATTTTACAAGTCGCTTTTTTGGGAGCCGGCCGCAAAAGCGCAGGATGGCTTCAGGCCCTGTTCTGGTTCCGGGGGGCAGGCTGAGCCTGTGGTTAATTCTTCTTCCTGATGGGAAAATAGAGTGACCTGTGCCTGTCCCAACACCAAGAGCTAGTCTCTCATTGGTTTCCCGTCTTCCCGTTCATCCTCAGGACAAATTGCAACCTGTACGGAACAGGAGGTTAAAGGTGCTGATGCTCCAAGTAGGGAGATTGCTAGTAAAGTGGCTGGAATGGCGAACCCGAGCACAAGGAGGTGAGAAATGAGGTGCGTTTTAGAAACCTTTCCCCATCACACGGTGTACCATCTTCTGGGTTTCTCATGCATGTTTTCGATGTAGGAAGATGCCCTTGAACCTGGAGATTTGGGACCCATGCGATGGGTAGCACGCAGTATTAATTTAAAGGGTCTGCGTTTGCTCACCCAACCTCACCAAAACTCTCAGCCCCAAGAGTGTCCACCCTTATGTCTCATCCAGCTGTGGGTCTAGATATGGTCAATCCAGGTTGCATCACAGCCCCTGAACGAATTGTGTAAGAATTTCTCTCTCTTTCCCTGTCTTTGTTTCATGGGTTTTTAAAAGTAATTTATTTTTATAATGGGGTTTAGCTGCTTTTCACGGCTGTGTTTAGGCCGCTTTACACCCACTTGACACACTAACAGAGAGATATCAATACATAGGTTTTAAGATTATTACTAGTCAGATATATTCTTGTGCGGTGAATCGGGCGTGTTGAGTCCAGTTCTCTGAGCAAGGAGTAGGTCTTGTCTATTCCATATTGGGTTTATGGAACGGTATCTGAGCTAATTTGAAACTCTTGTTTTATGTATCACCCCACCTCACCTTTCCCGTTAAGCAGCCATAGTGTGTTTTCTGCATGTGTGACTCTGTTCTGTTTTGTAATTCAGTTCAAGTGTAACGGTTTTTACATTCCCTCTATAAGTGACACCTTATGAGAAGTGTCCTTTTCTGTGTGACTTATTTCACTTAGAATCGTCTTACCTAAATCCACTCATCATGCTGCTACTAGCCTTATGACATTGATTTCATGGCTGAGTGATATTCCATTGTACATAAGGACCACAACTTTTTTATCCATTTTTCGCTTTCCTGGGATATTTAAGGTGGAAGGAAGTGGAGGTCCTTGTCAACAGAGCAGCCCTAACCTTTGGGGTGCTTGTGTCTTGCTGATTTTCAATTTTCCCACTTTATCCCCCCATGCGTGGAAGTGCCCTATGCTCTCTAAGCTGTGTTTTTTAGATGTTTCAGGACACACCGTACACTTCTCCAGAGTGGCTGTTGGCAATTTACATCCCGCCCATCAGTGTAGCAAGGCTCCCATTTCTCCATGGCCTGTCCTGCATTTCTGGTTTTGACACCTTTTTCAGCATGTCCCTTTTGACCGATGGGAAGCGAGACTTCTTTGTAGCGCTGATTTGCCTTTCCAGGTTGCTTGGTTGGCCAAAAAGGGCGTATGCGTTTTTTCCTGAATATATTCAGGAAAAAACGCATACGCCCTTTTTGGCCAAGGGCATCATTGTCAACGTTTTGCCGCTTTTCATGTGCTTTAAAGGCGATTCGAATCTACCTCCTGAAATCTGTTTCCTGCAATTCTGCCTTGATTTCAAATCCTCTTCTTTGCCTTCCCTCAATATATTTGTGGACGAGAGTTATCATTTATAACTCTGCAGGTTTGTGAATTGCAGTGCCCTGAAGCTGCATTTTACAAGTCGCTTTTTTGGGAGCCGGCCGCAAAAGCGCAGGATGGCTTCAGGCCCTGTTCTGGTTCCGGGGGGCAGGCTGAGCCTGTGGTTAATTCTTCTTCCTGATGGGAAAATAGAGTGACCTGTGCCTGTCCCAACACCAAGAGCTAGTCTCTCATTGGTTTCCCGTCTTCCCGTTCATCCTCAGGACAAATTGCAACCTGTACGGAACAGGAGGTTAAAGGTGCTGATGCTCCAAGTAGGGAGATTGCTAGTAAAGTGGCTGGAATGGCGAACCCGAGCACAAGGAGGTGAGAAATGAGGTGCGTTTTAGAAACCTTTCCCCATCACACGGTGTACCATCTTCTGGGTTTCTCATGCATGTTTTCGATGTAGGAAGATGCCCTTGAACCTGGAGATTTGGGACCCATGCGATGGGTAGCACGCAGTATTAATTTAAAGGGTCTGCGTTTGCTCACCCAACCTCACCAAAACTCTCAGCCCCAAGAGTGTCCACCCTTATGTCTCATCCAGCTGTGGGTCTAGATATGGTCAATCCAGGTTGCATCACAGCCCCTGAACGAATTGTGTAAGAATTTCTCTCTCTTTCCCTGTCTTTGTTTCATGGGTTTTTAAAAGTAATTTATTTTTATAATGGGGTTTAGCTGCTTTTCACGGCTGTGTTTAGGCCGCTTTACACCCACTTGACACACTAACAGAGAGATATCAATACATAGGTTTTAAGATTATTACTAGTCAGATATATTCTTGTGCGGTGAATCGGGCGTGTTGAGTCCAGTTCTCTGAGCAAGGAGTAGGTCTTGTCTATTCCATATTGGGTTTATGGAACGGTATCTGAGCTAATTTGAAACTCTTGTTTTATGTATCACCCCACCTCACCTTTCCCGTTAAGCAGCCATAGTGTGTTTTCTGCATGTGTGACTCTGTTCTGTTTTGTAATTCAGTTCAAGTGTAACGGTTTTTACATTCCCTCTATAAGTGACACCTTATGAGAAGTGTCCTTTTCTGTGTGACTTATTTCACTTAGAATCGTCTTACCTAAATCCACTCATCATGCTGCTACTAGCCTTATGACATTGATTTCATGGCTGAGTGATATTCCATTGTACATAAGGACCACAACTTTTTTATCCATTTTTCGCTTTCCTGGGATATTTAAGGTGGAAGGAAGTGGAGGTCCTTGTCAACAGAGCAGCCCTAACCTTTGGGGTGCTTGTGTCTTGCTGATTTTCAATTTTCCCACTTTATCCCCCCATGCGTGGAAGTGCCCTATGCTCTCTAAGCTGTGTTTTTTAGATGTTTCAGGACACACCGTACACTTCTCCAGAGTGGCTGTTGGCAATTTACATCCCGCCCATCAGTGTAGCAAGGCTCCCATTTCTCCATGGCCTGTCCTGCATTTCTGGTTTTGACACCTTTTTCAGCATGTCCCTTTTGACCGATGGGAAGCGAGACTTCTTTGTAGCGCTGATTTGCCTTTCCAGGTTGCTTGGTTGGCCAAAAAGGGCGTATGCGTTTTTTCCTGAATATATTCAGGAAAAAACGCATACGCCCTTTTTGGCCAAGGGCATCATTGTCAACGTTTTGCCGCTTTTCATGTGCTTTAAAGGCGATTCGAATCTACCTCCTGAAATCTGTTTCCTGCAATTCTGCCTTGATTTCAAATCCTCTTCTTTGCCTTCCCTCAATATATTTGTGGACGAGAGTTATCATTTATAACTCTGCAGGTTTGTGAATTGCAGTGCCCTGAAGCTGCATTTTACAAGTCGCTTTTTTGGGAGCCGGCCGCAAAAGCGCAGGATGGCTTCAGGCCCTGTTCTGGTTCCGGGGGGCAGGCTGAGCCTGTGGTTAATTCTTCTTCCTTATGGGAAAATAGAGTGACCTGTGACTGTCCCAACACCAAGAGCTAGTCTCTCATTGGTTTCCCGTCTTCCCGTTCATCCTCAGGACAAATTGCAACCTGTACGGAACAGGAGGTTAAAGGTGCTGATGCTCCAAGTAGGGAGATTGCTAGTAAAGTGGCTGGAATGGCGAACCCGAGCACAAGGAGGTGAGAAAAGAGGTGCGTTTTAGAAACCTTTCCCCATCACACGGTGTACCATCTTCTGGGTTTCTCATGCATGTTTTCGATGTAGGAAGATGCCCTTGAACCTGGAGATTTGGGACCCATGCGATGGGTAGCACGCAGTATTACTTTAAAGGGTCTGCGTTTGCTCACCCAACCTCACCAAAACTCTCAGCCCCAAGAGTGTCCACCCTTATGTCTCATCCAGCTGTGGGTCTAGATATGGTCAATCCAGGTTGCATCACAGCCCCTGAACGAATTGTGTAAGAATTTCTCTCTCTTTCCCTGTCTTTGTTTCATGGGTTTTTAAAAGTAATTTATTTTTATAATGGGGTTTAGCTGCTTTTCACGGCTGTGTTTAGGCCGCTTTACACCCACTTGACACACTAACAGAGAGATATCAATACATAGGTTTTAAGATTATTACTAGTCAGATATATTCTTGTGCGGTGAATCGGGCGTGTTGAGTCCAGTTCTCTGAGCAAGGAGTAGGTCTTGTCTATTCCATATTGGGTTTATGGAACGGTATCTGAGCTAATTTGAAACTCTTGTTTTATGTATCACCCCACCTCACCTTTCCCGTTAAGCAGCCATAGTGTGTTTTCTGCATGTGTGACTCTGTTCTGTTTTGTAATTCAGTTCAAGTGTAACGGTTTTTACATTCCCTCTATAAGTGACACCTTATGAGAAGTGTCCTTTTCTGTGTGACTTATTTCACTTAGAATCGTCTTACCTAAATCCACTCATCATGCTGCTACTAGCCTTATGACATTGATTTCATGGCTGAGTGATATTCCATTGTACATAAGGACCACAACTTTTTTATCCATTTTTCGCTTTCCTGGGATATTTAAGGTGGAAGGAAGTGGAGGTCCTTGTCAACAGAGCAGCCCTAACCTTTGGGGTGCTTGTGTCTTGCTGATTTTCAATTTTCCAACTTTATCCCCCCATGCGTGGAAGTGCCCTATGCTCTCTAAGCTGTGTTTTTTAGATGTTTCAGGACACACCGTACACTTCTCCAGAGTGGCTGTTGGCAATTTACATCCCGCCCAACAGTGTAGCAAGGCTCCCATTTCTCCATGGCCTGTCCTGCATTTCTGGTTTTGACACCTTTTTCAGCATGTCCCTTTTGACCGATGGGAAGCGAGACTTCTTTGTAGCGCTGATTTGCCTTTCCAGGTTGCTTGGTTGGCCAAAAAGGGCGTATGCGTTTTTTCCTGAATATATTCAGGAAAAAACGCATACGCCCTTTTTGGCCAAGGGCATCATTGTCAACGTTTTGCCGCTTTTCATGTGCTTTAAAGGCGATTCGAATCTACCTCCTGAAATCTGTTTCCTGCAATTCTGCCTTGATTTCAAATCCTCTTCTTTGCCTTCCCTCAATATATTTGTGGACGAGAGTTATCATTTATAACTCTGCAGGTTTGTGAATTGCAGTGCCCTGAAGCTGCATTTTACAAGTCGCTTTTTTGGGAGCCGGCCGCAAAAGCGCAGGATGGCTTCAGGCCCTGTTCTGGTTCCGGGGGGCAGGCTGAGCCTGTGGTTAATTCTTCTTCCTTATGGGAAAATAGAGTGACCTGTGACTGTCCCAACACCAAGAGCTAGTCTCTCATTGGTTTCCCGTCTTCCCGTTCATCCTCAGGACAAATTGCAACCTGTATGGAACAGGAGGTTAAAGGTGCTGATGCTCCAAGTAGGGAGATTGCTAGTAAAGTGGCTGGAATGGCGAACCCGAGCACAAGGAGGTGAGAAAAGAGGTGCGTTTTAGAAACCTTTCCCCATCACACGGTGTACCATCTTCTGGGTTTCTCATGCATGTTTTCGATGTAGGAAGATGCCCTTGAACCTGGAGATTTGGGACCCATGCGATGGGTAGCACGCAGTATTACTTTAAAGGGTCTGCGTTTGCTCACCCAACCTCACCAAAACTCTCAGCCCCAAGAGTGTCCACCCTTATGTCTCATCCAGCTGTGGGTCTAGATATGGTCAATCCAGGTTGCATCACAGCCCCTGAACGAATTGTGTAAGAATTTCTCTCTCTTTCCCTGTCTTTGTTTCATGGGTTTTTAAAAGTAATTTATTTTTATAATGGGGTTTAGCTGCTTTTCACGGCTGTGTTTAGGCCGCTTTACACCCACTTGACACACTAACAGAGAGATATCAATACATAGGTTTTAAGATTATTACTAGTCAGATATATTCTTGTGCGGTGAATCGGGCGTGTTGAGTCCAGTTCTCTGAGCAAGGAGTAGGTCTTGTCTATTCCATATTGGGTTTATGGAACGGTATCTGAGCTAATTTGAAACTCTTGTTTTATGTATCACCCCACCTCACCTTTCCCGTTAAGCAGCCATAGTGTGTTTTCTGCATGTGTGACTCTGTTCTGTTTTGTAATTCAGTTCAAGTGTAACGGTTTTTACATTCCCTCTATAAGTGACACCTTATGAGAAGTGTCCTTTTCTGTGTGACTTATTTCACTTAGAATCGTCTTACCTAAATCCACTCATCATGCTGCTACTAGCCTTATGACATTGATTTCATGGCTGAGTGATATTCCATTGTACATAAGGACCACAACTTTTTTATCCATTTTTCGCTTTCCTGGGATATTTAAGGTGGAAGGAAGTGGAGGTCCTTGTCAACAGAGCAGCCCTAAACTTTGGGGTGCTTGTGTCTTGCTGATTTTCAATTTTCCCACTTTATCCCCCCATGCGTGGAAGTGCCCTATGCTCTCTAAGCTGTGTTTTTTAGATGTTTCAGGACACACCGTACACTTCTCCAGAGTGGCTGTTGGCAATTTACATCCCGCCCATCAGTGTAGCAAGGCTCCCATTTCTCCATGGCCTGTCCTGCATTTCTGGTTTTGACACTTTTTTCAGCATGGCCCTATTGACCGATGGGAAGCGAGACTTCTTTGTAGCGCTGATTTGCCTTTCCAGGTTGCTTGGTTGGCCAAAAAGGGCGTATGCGTTTTTTCCTGAATATATTCAGGAAAAAACGTATACGCCCTTTTTGGCCAAGGGCATCATTGTCAACGTTTTGCCGCTTTTCATGTGCTTTAAAGGCGATTCGAATCTACCTCCTGAAATCTGTTTCCTGCAATTCTGCCTTGATTTCAAATCCTCTTCTTTGCCTTCCCTCAATATATTTGTGGACGAGAGTTATCATTTATAACTCTGCAGGTTTGTGAATTGCAGTGCCCTGAAGCTGCATTTTACAAGTCGCTTTTTTGGGAGCCGGCCGCAAAAGCGCAGGATGGCTTCAGGCCCTGTTCTGGTTCCGGGGGGCAGGCTGAGCCTGTGGTTAATTCTTCTTCCTGATGGGAAAATAGAGTGACCTGTGCCTGTCCCAACACCAAGAGCTAGTCTCTCATTGGTTTCCCGTCTTCCCGTTCATCCTCAGGACAAATTGCAACCTGTACGGAACAGGAGGTTAAAGGTGCTGATGCTCCAAGTAGGGAGATTGCTAGTAAAGTGGCTGGAATGGCGAACCCGAGCACAAGGAGGTGAGAAATGAGGTGCGTTTTAGAAACCTTTCCCCATCACACGGTGTACCATCTTCTGGGTTTCTCATGCATGTTTTCGATGTAGGAAGATGCCCTTGAACCTGGAGATTTGGGACCCATGCGATGGGTAGCACGCAGTATTACTTTAAAGGGTCTGCGTTTGCTCACCCAACCTCACCAAAACTCTCAGCCCCAAGAGTGTCCACCCTTATGTCTCATCCAGCTGTGGGTCTAGATATGGTCAATCCAGGTTGCATCACAGCCCCTGAACGAATTGTGTAAGAATTTCTCTCTCTTTCCCTGTCTTTGTTTCATGGGTTTTTAAAAGTAATTTATTTTTATAATGGGGTTTAGCTGCTTTTCACGGCTGTGTTTAGGCCGCTTTACACCCACTTGACACACTAACAGAGAGATATCAATACATAGGTTTTAAGATTATTACTAGTCAGATATATTCTTGTGCGGTGAATCAGGCGTGTTGAGTCCAGTTCTCTGAGCAAGGAGTAGGTCTTGTCTATTCCATATTGGGTTTATGGAACGGTATCTGAGCTAATTTGAAACTCTTGTTTTATGTATCACCCCACCTCACCTTTCCCGTTAAGCAGCCATAGTGTGTTTTCTGCATGTGTGACTCTGTTCTGTTTTGTAATTCAGTTCAAGTGTAACGGTTTTTACATTCCCTCTATAAGTGACACCTTATGAGAAGTGTCCTTTTCTGTGTGACTTATTTCACTTAGAATCGTCTTACCTAAATCCACTCATCATGCTGCTACTAGCCTTATGACATTGATTTCATGGCTGAGTGATATTCCATTGTACATAAGGACCACAACTTTTTTATCCATTTTTCGCTTTCCTGGGATATTTAAGGTGGAAGGAAGTGGAGGTCCTTGTCAACAGAGCAGCCCTAACCTTTGGGGTGCTTGTGTCTTGCTGATTTTCAATTTTCCCACTTTATCCCCCCATGCGTGGAAGTGCCCTATGCTCTCTAAGCTGTGTTTTTTAGATGTTTCAGGACACACCGTACACTTCTCCAGAGTGGCTGTTGGCAATTTACATCCCGCCCATCAGTGTAGCAAGGCTCCCATTTCTCCATGGCCTGTCCTGCATTTCTGGTTTTGACAACTTTTTCAGCATGTCCCTTTTGACCGATGGGAAGCGAGACTTCTTTGTAGCGCTGATTTGCCTTTCCAGGTTGCTTGGTTGGCCAAAAAGGGCGTATGCGTTTTTTCCTGAATATATTCAGGAAAAAACGCATACGCCCTTTTTGGCCAAGGGCATCATTGTCAACGTTTTGCCGCTTTTCATGTGCTTTAAAGGCGATTCGAATCTACCTCCTGAAATCTGTTTCCTGCAATTCTGCCTTGATTTCAAATCCTCTTCTTTGCCTTCCCTCAATATATTTGTGGACGAGAGTTATCATTTATAACTCTGCAGGTTTGTGAATTGCAGTGCCCTGAAGCTGCATTTTACAAGTCGCTTTTTTGGGAGCCGGCCGCAAAAGCGCAGGATGGCTTCAGGCCCTGTTCTGGTTCCGGGGGGCAGGCTGAGCCTGTGGTTAATTCTTCTTCCTTATGGGAAAATAGAGTGACCTGTGACTGTCCCAACACCAAGAGCTAGTCTCTCATTGGTTTCCCGTCTTCCCGTTCATCCTCAGGACAAATTGCAACCTGTACGGAACAGGAGGTTAAAGGTGCTGATGCTCCAAGTAGGGAGATTGCTAGTAAAGTGGCTGGAATGGCGAACCCGAGCACAAGGAGGTGAGAAAAGAGGTGCGTTTTAGAAACCTTTCCCCATCACACGGTGTACCATCTTCTGGGTTTCTCATGCATGTTTTCGATGTAGGAAGATGCCCTTGAACCTGGAGATTTGGGACCCATGCGATGGGTAGCACGCAGTATTACTTTAAAGGGTCTGCGTTTGCTCACCCAACCTCACCAAAACTCTCAGCCCCAAGAGTGTCCACCCTTATGTCTCATCCAGCTGTGGGTCTAGATATGGTCAATCCAGGTTGCATCACAGCCCCTGAACGAATTGTGTAAGAATTTCTCTCTCTTTCCCTGTCTTTGTTTCATGGGTTTTTAAAAGTAATTTATTTTTATAATGGGGTTTAGCTGCTTTTCACGGCTGTGTTTAGGCCGCTTTACACCCACTTGACACACTAACAGAGAGATATCAATACATAGGTTTTAAGATTATTACTAGTCAGATATATTCTTGTGCGGTGAATCGGGCGTGTTGAGTCCAGTTCTCTGAGCAAGGAGTAGGTCTTGTCTATTCCATATTGGGTTTATGGAACGGTATCTGAGCTAATTTGAAACTCTTGTTTTATGTATCACCCCACCTCACCTTTCCCGTTAAGCAGCCATAGTGTGTTTTCTGCATGTGTGACTCTGTTCTGTTTTGTAATTCAGTTCAAGTGTAACGGTTTTTACATTCCCTCTATAAGTGACACCTTATGAGAAGTGTCCTTTTCTGTGTGACTTATTTCACTTAGAATCGTCTTACCTAAATCCACTCATCATGCTGCTACTAGCCTTATGACATTGATTTCATGGCTGAGTGATATTCCATTGTACATAAGGACCACAACTTTTTTATCCATTTTTCGCTTTCCTGGGATATTTAAGGTGGAAGGAAGTGGAGGTCCTTGTCAACAGAGCAGCCCTAACCTTTGGGGTGCTTGTGTCTTGCTGATTTTCAATTTTCCCACTTTATCCCCCCATGCGTGGAAGTGCCCTATGCTCTCTAAGCTGTGTTTTTTAGATGTTTCAGGACACACCGTACACTTCTCCAGAGTGGCTGTTGGCAATTTACATCCCGCCCATCAGTGTAGCAAGGCTCCCATTTCTCCATGGCCTGTCCTGCATTTCTGGTTTTGACACCTTTTTCAGCATGTCCCTTTTGACCGATGGGAAGCGAGACTTCTTTGTAGCGCTGATTTGCCTTTCCAGGTTGCTTGGTTGGCCAAAAAGGGCGTATGCGTTTTTTCCTGAATATATTCAGGAAAAAACGCATACGCCCTTTTTGGCCAAGGGCATCATTGTCAACGTTTTGCCGCTTTTCATGTGCTTTAAAGGCGATTCGAATCTACCTCCTGAAATCTGTTTCCTGCAATTCTGCCTTGATTTCAAATCCTCTTCTTTGCCTTCCCTCAATATATTTGTGGACGAGAGTTATCATTTATAACTCTGCAGGTTTGTGAATTGCAGTGCCCTGAAGCTGCATTTTACAAGTCGCTTTTTTGGGAGCCGGCCGCAAAAGCGCAGGATGGCTTCAGGCCCTGTTCTGGTTCCGGGGGGCAGGCTGAGCCTGTGGTTAATTCTTCTTCCTTATGGGAAAATAGAGTGACCTGTGACTGTCCCAACACCAAGAGCTAGTCTCTCATTGGTTTCCCGTCTTCCCGTTCATCCTCAGGACAAATTGCAACCTGTACGGAACAGGAGGTTAAAGGTGCTGATGCTCCAAGTAGGGAGATTGCTAGTAAAGTGGCTGGAATGGCGAACCCGAGCACAAGGAGGTGAGAAAAGAGGTGCGTTTTAGAAACCTTTCCCCATCACACGGTGTACCATCTTCTGGGTTTCTCATGCATGTTTTCGATGTAGGAAGATGCCCTTGAACCTGGAGATTTGGGACCCATGCGATGGGTAGCACGCAGTATTACTTTAAAGGGTCTGCGTTTGCTCACCCAACCTCACCAAAACTCTCAGCCCCAAGAGTGTCCACCCTTATGTCTCATCCAGCTGTGGGTCTAGATATGGTCAATCCAGGTTGCATCACAGCCCCTGAACGAATTGTGTAAGAATTTCTCTCTCTTTCCCTGTCTTTGTTTCATGGGTTTTTAAAAGTAATTTATTTTTATAATGGGGTTTAGCTGCTTTTCACGGCTGTGTTTAGGCCGCTTTACACCCACTTGACCCACTAACAGAGAGATATCAATACATAGGTTTTAAGATTATTACTAGTCAGATATATTCTTGTGCGGTGAATCGGGCGTGTTGAGTCCAGTTCTCTGAGCAAGGAGTAGGTCTTGTCTATTCCATATTGGGTTTATGGAACGGTATCTGAGCTAATTTGAAACTCTTGTTTTATGTATCACCCCACCTCACCTTTCCCGTTAAGCAGCCATAGTGTGTTTTCTGCATGTGTGACTCTGTTCTGTTTTGTAATTCAGTTCAAGTGTAACGGTTTTTACATTCCCTCTATAAGTGACACCTTATGAGAAGTGTCCTTTTCTGTGTGACTTATTTCACTTAGAATCGTCTTACCTAAATCCACTCATCATGCTGCTACTAGCCTTATGACATTGATTTCATGGCTGAGTGATATTCCATTGTACATAAGGACCACAACTTTTTTATCCATTTTTCGCTTTCCTGGGATATTTAAGGTGGAAGGAAGTGGAGGTCCTTGTCAACAGAGCAGCCCTAACCTTTGGGGTGCTTGTGTCTTGCTGATTTTCAATTTTCCCACTTTATCCCCCCATGCGTGGAAGTGCCCTATGCTCTCTAAGCTGTGTTTTTTAGATGTTTCAGGACACACCGTACACTTCTCCAGAGTGGCTGTTGGCAATTTACATCCCGCCCATCAGTGTAGCAAGGCTCCCATTTCTCCATGGCCTGTCCTGCATTTCTGGTTTTGACACCTTTTTCAGCATGTCCCTTTTGACCGATGGGAAGCGAGACTTCTTTGTAGCGCTGATTTGCCTTTCCAGGTTGCTTGGTTGGCCAAAAAGGGCGTATGCGTTTTTTCCTGAATATATTCAGGAAAAAACGCATACGCCCTTTTTGGCCAAGGGCATCATTGTCAACGTTTTGCCGCTTTTCATGTGCTTTAAAGGCGATTCGAATCTACCTCCTGAAATCTGTTTCCTGCAATTCTGCCTTGATTTCAAATCCTCTTCTTTGCCTTCCCTCAATATATTTGTGGACGAGAGTTATCATTTATAACTCTGCAGGTTTGTGAATTGCAGTGCCCTGAAGCTGCATTTTACAAGTCGCTTTTTTGGGAGCCGGCCGCAAAAGCGCAGGATGGCTTCAGGCCCTGTTCTGGTTCCGGGGGCAGGCTGAGCCTGTGGTTAATTCTTCTTCCTTATGGGAAAATAGAGTGACCTGTGACTGTCCCAACACCAAGAGCTAGTCTCTCATTGGTTTCCCGTCTTCCCGTTCATCCTCAGGACAAATTGCAACCTGTACGGAACAGGAGGTTAAAGGTGCTGATGCTCCAAGTAGGGAGATTGCTAGTAAAGTGGCTGGAATGGCGAACCCGAGCACAAGGAGGTGAGAAAAGAGGTGCGTTTTAGAAACCTTTCCCCATCACACGGTGTACCATCTTCTGGGTTTCTCATGCATGTTTTCGATGTAGGAAGATGCCCTTGAACCTGGAGATTTGGGACCCATGCGATGGGTAGCACGCAGTATTACTTTAAAGGGTCTGCGTTTGCTCACCCAACCTCACCAAAACTCTCAGCCCCAAGAGTGTCCACCCTTATGTCTCATCCAGCTGTGGGTCTAGATATGGTCAATCCAGGTTGCATCACAGCCCCTGAACGAATTGTGTAAGAATTTCTCTCTCTTTCCCTGTCTTTGTTTCATGGGTTTTTAAAAGTAATTTATTTTTATAATGGGGTTTAGCTGCTTTTCACGGCTGTGTTTAGGCCGCTTTACACCCACTTGACACACTAACAGAGAGATATCAATACATAGGTTTTAAGATTATTACTAGTCAGATATATTCTTGTGCGGTGAATCGGGCGTGTTGAGTCCAGTTCTCTGAGCAAGGAGTAGGTCTTGTCTATTCCATATTGGGTTTATGGAACGGTATCTGAGCTAATTTGAAACTCTTGTTTTATGTATCACCCCACCTCACCTTTCCCGTTAAGCAGCCATAGTGTGTTTTCTGCATGTGTGACTCTGTTCTGTTTTGTAATTCAGTTCAAGTGTAACGGTTTTTACATTCCCTCTATAAGTGACACCTTATGAGAAGTGTCCTTTTCTGTGTGACTTATTTCACTTAGAATCGTCTTACCTAAATCCACTCATCATGCTGCTACTAGCCTTATGACATTGATTTCATGGCTGAGTGATATTCCATTGTACATAAGGACCACAACATTTTTATCCATTTTTCGCTTTCCTGGGATATTTAAGGTGGAAGGAAGTGGAGGTCCTTGTCAACAGAGCAGCCCTAAACTTTGGGGTGCTTGTGTCTTGCTGATTTTCAATTTTCCCACTTTATCCCCCCATGCGTGGAAGTGCCCTATGCTCTCTAAGCTGTGTTTTTTAGATGTTTCAGGACACACCGTACACTTCTCCAGAGTGGCTGTTGGCAATTTACATCCCGCCCATCAGTGTAGCAAGGCTCCCATTTCTCCATGGCCTGTCCTGCATTTCTGGTTTTGACACCTTTTTCAGCATGTCCCTTTTGACCGATGGGAAGCGAGACTTCTTTGTAGCGCTGATTTGCCTTTCCAGGTTGCTTGGTTGGCCAAAAAGGGCGTATGCGTTTTTTCCTGAATATATTCAGGAAAAAACGCATACGCCCTTTTTGGCCAAGGGCATCATTGTCAACGTTTTGCCGCTTTTCATGTGCTTTAAAGGCGATTCGAATCTACCTCCTGAAATCTGTTTCCTGCAATTCTGCCTTGATTTCAAATCCTCTTCTTTGCCTTCCCTCAATATATTTGTGGACGAGAGTTATCATTTATAACTCTGCAGGTTTGTGAATTGCAGTGCTCTGAAGCTCCATTTTACAAGTCGCTTTTTTGGGAGCCAGCCGCAAAAGCGCAGGATGGCTTCAGGCCCTGTTCTGGTTCCGGGGGGCAGGCTGAGCCTGTGGTTAATTCTTCTTCCTGATGGGAAAATAGAGTGACCTGTGCCTGTCCCAACACCAAGAGCTAGTCTCTCATTGGTTCCCCGTCTTCCCGTTCATCCTCAGGACAAATTGCAACCTGTACGGAACAGGAGGTTAAAGGTGCTGATGCTCCAAGTAGGGAGATTGCTAGTAAAGTGGCTGGAATGGCGAACACGAGCACAAGAAGATGAGAAATGAGGTGCATTTTAGAAACCTTTCCCCATCACACGGTGTACCATATTCTGGGTTTCTCATGCATGTTTTCGATGTAGGAAGATGCCCTTGAACCTGGAGATTTGGGACCCATGCGATGGGTAGCACGCAGTATTACTTTAAAGGGTCTGCGTTTGCTCACCCAACCTCACCAAACCTCTCAGCCCCAAGAGTGTCCACCCTTATGTCTCATCCAGCTGTGGGTCTAGATATGGTCAATGCAGGTTGCATCACAGCCCCTGAACGAATTGTGTAAGAATTTCTCTCTCTTTCCCTGTCTTTGTTTCATGGGTTTTTAAAAGTAATTTATTTTTATAATGGGGTTTAGCTGCTTTTCACGGCTGTGTTTAGGCCGCCTTACACACACTTGACACACTAACAGAGAGATATCAATACATAGGTTTTAAGATTATTACTAGTCAGATATATTCTTGTGCGGTGAATCGGGCGTGTTGAGTCCAGTTCTCTGAGCAAGGAGTAGGTCTTGTCTATTCCATATTGGGTTTATGGAACGGTATCTGAGCTAATTTGAAACTCTTGTTTTATGTATCACCCCACCTCACCTTTCCCGTTAAGCAGCCATAGTTTGTTTTCTGCATGTGTGACTCTGTTCTGTTTTGTAATTCAGTTCAAGTGTAACGGTTTTTACATTCCCTCTATAAGTGACACCTTATGAGAAGTGTCCTTTTCTGTGTGACTTATTTCACTTAGAATCGTCTTACCTAAATCCACTCATCATGCAGCTACTAGCCTTATGACATTGATTTCATGGCTGAGTGATATTCCATTGTACATAAGGACCACAACTTTTTTATCCATTTTTCGCTTTCCTGGGATATTTAAGGTGGAATGAAGTGGAGGTCCTTGTCAACAGAGCAGCCCTAAACTTTGGGGTGCTTGTGTCTTGCTGATTTTCAATTTTCCCACTTTATCCCCCCATGCGTGGAAGTGCCCTATGCTCTCTAAGCTGTGTTTTTTAGATGTTTCAGGACACACCGTACACTTCTGCAGAGTGGCTGTTGGCAATTTACATCCCGCCCATCAGTGTAGCAAGGCTCCCATTTCTCCATGGCCTGTCCTGCATTTCTGGTTTTGACACCTTTTTCAGCATGTCCCTTTTGACCGATGGGAAGCGAGACTTCTTTGTAGCGCTGATTTGCCTTTCCAGGTTGCTTGGTTGGCCAAAAAGGGCGTATGCGTTTTTTCCTGAATATATTCAGGAAAAAACGCATACGCCCTTTTTGGCCAAGGGCATCATTGTCAACGTTTTGCCGCTTTTCATGTGCTTTAAAGGCGATTCGAATCTACCTCCTGAAATCTGTTTCCTGCAATTCTGCCTTGATTTCAAATCCTCTTCTTTGCCTTCCCTCAATATATTTGTGGACGAGAGTTATCATTTATAACTCTGCAGGTTTGTGAATTGCAGTGCCCTGAAGCTGCATTTTACAAGTCGCTTTTTTGGGAGCCGGCCGCAAAAGTGCAGGATGGCTTCAGGCCCTGTTCTGGTTCCGGGGGGCAGGCTGAGCCTGTGGTTAATTCTTCTTCCTGATGGGAAAATAGAGTGACCTGTGACTGTCCCAACACCAAGAGCTAGTCTCTCATTGGTTTCCCGTCTTCCCGTTCATCCTCAGGACAAATTGCAACCTGTACGGAACAGGAGGTTAAAGGTGCTGATGCTCCAAGTAGGGAGATTGCTAGTAAAGTGGCTGGAATGGCGAACCCGAGCACAAGGAGGTGAGAAATGAGGTGCGTTTTAGAAACCTTTCCCCATCACTTGGTGTACCATCTTCTGGGTTTCTCATGCATGTTTTCGATGTAGGAAGATGCCCTTGAACCTGGAGATTTGGGACCCATGCGATGGGTAGCACGCAGTATTACTTTAAAGGGTCTGCGTTTGCTCACCCAACCTCACCAAAACTCTCAGCCCCAAGAGTGTCCACCCTTATGTCTCATCCAGCTGTGGGTCTAGATATGGTCAATCCAGGTTGCATCACAGCCCCTGAACGAATTGTGTAAGAATTTCTCTCTCTTTCCCTGTCTTTGTTTCATGGGTTTTTAAAAGTAATTTATTTTTATAATGGGGTTTAGCTGCTTTTCACGGCTGTGTTTAGGCCGCTTTACACCCACTTTACACACTAACAGAGAGATATCAATACATAGGTTTTAAGATTATTACTAGTCAGATATATTCTTGTGCGGTGAATCGGGCGTGTTGAGTCCAGTTCTCTGAGCAAGGAGTAGGTCTTGTCTATTCCATATTGGGTTTATGGAACGGTATCTGAGCTAATTTGAAACTCTTGTTTTATGTATCACCCCACCTCACCTTTCCCGTTAAGCAGCCATAGTGTGTTTTCTGCATGTGTGACTCTGTTCTGTTTTGTAATTCAGTTCAAGTGTAACGGTTTTTACATTCCCTCTATAAGTGACACCTTATGAGAAGTGTCCTTTTCTGTGTGACTTATTTCACTTAGAATCGTCTTACCTAAATCCACTCATCATGCTGCTACTAGCCTTATGACATTGATTTCATGGCTGAGTGATATTCCATTGTACATAAGGACCACAACTTTTTTATCCATTTTTCGCTTTCCTGGGATATTTAAGGTGGAATGAAGTGGAGGTCCTTGTCAACAGAGCAGCCCTAAACTTTGGGGTGCTTGTGTCTTGCTGATTTTCAATTTTCCCACTTTATCCCCCCATGTGTGGAAGTGCCCTATGCTCTCTAAGCTGTGTTTTTTAGATGTTTCAGGACACACCGTACACTTCTCCAGAGTGGCTGTTGGCAATTTACATCCCGCCCATCAGTGTAGCAAGGCTCCCATTTCTCCATGGCCTGTCCTGCATTTCTGGTTTTGACACTTTTTTCATCATGTCCCTTTTGACCGATGGGAAGCGAGACTTCTTTGTAGCGCTGATTTGCCTTTCCAGGTTGCTTGGTTGGCCAAAAAGGGCGTATGCGTTTTTTCCTGAATATATTCAGGAAAAAACTTATACGCCCTTTTTGGCCAAGGTCATCATTGTCAACGTTTTGCCGCTTTTCATGTGCTTTAAAGGCGATTCGAATCTACCTCCTGAAATCTGTTTCCTGCAATTCTGCCTTGATTTCAAATCCTCTTCTTTGCCTTCCCTCAATATATTTGTGGACGAGAGTTATCATTTATAACTCTGCAGGTTTGTGAATTGCAGTGCCCTGAAGCTGCATTTTACAAGTCGCTTTTTTGGGAGCCGGCCGCAAAAGCGCAGGATGGCTTCAGGCCCTGTTCTGGTTCCGGGGGGCAGGCTGAGCCTGTGGTTAATTCTTCTTCCTGATGGGAAAATAGAGTGACCTGTGACTGTCCCAACACCAAGAGCTAGTCTCTCATTGGTTTCCCGTCTTCCCGTTCATCCTCAGGACAAATTGCAACCTGTACGGAACAGGAGGTTAAAGGTGCTGATGCTCCAAGTAGGGAGATTGCTAGTAAAGTGGCTGGAATGGCGAACACGAGCACAAGGAGGTGAGAAATGAGGTGCGTTTTAGAAACCTTTCCCCATCACACGGTGTACCATCTTCTGGGTTTCTCATGCATGTTTTCGATGTAGGAAGATGCCCTTGAACCTGGAGATTTGGGACCCATGCGATGGGTAGCACGCAGTATTACTTTAAAGGGTCTGCGTTTGCTCACCCAACCTCACCAAACCTCTCAGCCCCAAGAGTGTCCACCCTTATGTCTCATCCAGCTGTGGGTCTAGATATGTTCAATCCAGGTTGCATCACAGCCCCTGAACGAATTGTGTAAGAATTTCTCTCTCTTTCCCTGTCTTTGTTTCATGGGTTTTTAAAAGTAATTTATTTTTATAATGGGGTTTAGCTGCTTTTCACGGCTGTGTTTAGGCCGCTTTACACCCACTTGACACACTAACAGAGAGATATCAATACATAGGTTTTAAGATTATTACTAGTCAGATATATTCTTGTGCGGTGAATCGGGCGTGTTGAGTCCAGTTCTCTGAGCAAGGAGTAGGTCTTGTCTATTCCATATTGGGTTTATGGAACGGTATCTGAGCTAATTTGAAACTCTTGTTTTATGTATCACCCCACCTCACCTTTCCCGTTAAGCAGCCATAGTGTGTTTTCTGCAAGTGTGACTCTGTTCTGTTTTGTAATTCAGTTCAAGTGTAACGGTTTTTACATTCCCTCTATAAGTGACACCTTAGGAGAAGTGTCCTTTTCTGTGTGACTTATTTCACTTAGAATCGTCTTACCTAAATCCACTCATCATGCTGCTACTAGCCTTATGACATTGATTTCATGGCTGAGTGATATTCCATTGTACATAAGGACCACAACTTTTTTATCCATTTTTCGCTTTCCTGGGATATTTAAGGTGGAAGGAAGTGGAGGTCCTTGTCAACAGAGCAGCCCAAACTTTGGGGTGCTTGTGTCTTGCTGATTTTCAATTTTCCCACTTTATCCCCCCATGCGTGGAAGTGCCCTATGCTCTCTAAGCTGTGTTTTTTAGATGTTTCAGGACACACCGTACACTTCTCCAGAGTGGCTGTTGGCAATTTACATCCCGCCCATCAGTGTAGCAAGGCTCCCATTTCTCCATGGCCTGTCCTGCATTTCTGGTTTTGACAACTTTTTCAGCATGTCCCTTTTGACCGATGGGAAGCGAGACTTCTTTGTAGCGCTGATTTGCCTTTCCAGGTTGCTTGGTTGGCCAAAAAGGGCGTATGCGTTTTTTCCTGAATGTATTCAGGAAAAAACGCATACGCCCTTTTTGGCCAAGGGCATCATTGTCAATGTTTTGCCGCTTTTCATGTGCTTTAAAGGCGATTCGAATCTACCTCCTGAAATCTGTTTCCTGCAATTCTGCCTTGATTTCAAATCCTCTTCTTTGCCTTCCCTCAATATATTTGTGGACGAGAGTTATCATTTATAACTCTGCAGGTTTGTGAATTGCAGTGCCCTGAAGCTCCATTTTACAAGTCGCTTTTTTGGGAGCCGGCCGCAAAAGCGCAGGATGGCTTCAGGCCCTGTTCTGGTTCAGGGGGGCAGGCTGAGCCTGTGGTTAATTCTTCTTCCTGATGGGAAAATAGAGTGACCTGTGCCTGTCCCAACACCAAGAGCTAGTCTCTCATTGGTTCCCCGTCTTCCGGTTCATCCTCAGGACAAATTGCAACCTGTACGGAACAGGAGGTTAAAGGTGCTGATGCTCCAAGTAGGGAGATTGCTAGTAAAGTGGCTGGAATGGCGAACCCGAGCACAAGGAGGTGAGAAATGAGGTGCGTTTTAGAAACCTTTCCCCATCACACTGTGTACCATCTTCTGGGTTTCTCATGCATGTTTTCGATGTAGGAAGATGCCCTTGAACCTGGAGATTTGGGACCCATGCGATGGGTAGCACGCAGTATTACTTTAAAGGGTCTGCGTTTGCTCACCCAACCTCACCAAACCTCTCAGCCCCAAGAGTGTCCACCCTTATGTCTCATCCAGCTGTGGGTCTAGATATGGTCAATCCAGGTTGCATCACAGCCCCTGAACGAATTGTGTAAGAATTTCTCTCTCTTTCCCTGTCTTTGTTTCATGGGTTTTTAAAAGTAATTTATTTTTATAATGGGGTTTAGCTGCTTTTCACGGCTGTGTTTAGGCCGCTTTACACCCACTTGACACACTAACAGAGAGATATCAATACATAGGTTTTAAGATTATTACTAGTCAGATATATTCTTGTGCGGTGAATCGGGCGTGTTGAGTCCAGTTCTCTGAGCAAGGAGTAGGTCTTGTCTATTCCATATTGGGTTTATGGAACGGTATCTGAGCTAATTTGAAACTCTTGTTTTATGTATCACCCCACCTCACCTTTCCCGTTAAGCAGCCATAGTGTGTTTTCTGCATGTGTGACTCTGTTCTGTTTTGTAATTCAGTTCAAGTGTAACGGTTTTTACATTCCCTCTATAAGTGACACCTTATGAGAAGTGTCCTTTTCTGTGTGACTTATTTCACTTAGAATCGTCTTACCTAAATCCACTCATCATGCTGCTACTAGCCTTATGACATTGATTTCATGGCTGAGTGATATTCCATTGTACATAAGGACCACAACTTTTTTATCCATTTTTCGCTTTCCTGGGATATTTAAGGTGGAAGGAAGTGGAGGTCCTTGTCAACAGAGCAGCCCTAAACTTTGGGGTGCTTGTGTCTTGCTGATTTTCAATTTTCCCACTTTATCCCCCCATGCGTGGAAGTGCCCTATGCTCTCTAAGCTGTGTTTTTTAGATGTTTCAGGACACACCGTACACTTCTCCAGAGTGGCTGTTGGCAATTTACATCCCGCCCATCAGTGTAGCAAGGCTCCCATTTCTCCATGGCCTGTCCTGCATTTCCGGTTTTGACAACTTTTTCAGCATGTCCCTTTTGACCGATGGGAAGCGAGACTTCTTTGTAGCGCTGATTTGCCTTTCCAGGTTGCTTGGTTGGCCAAAAAGGGCGTATGCGTTTTTTCCTGAATATATTCAGGAAAAAACGCATACGCCTTTTTTGGCCAAGGGCATCATTGTCAACGTTTTGCCACTTTTCATGTGCTTTAAAGGCGATTCGAATCTACCTCCTGAAATCTGTTTCCTGCAATTCTGCCTTGATTTCAAATCCTCTTCTTTGCCTTCCCTCAATATATTTGTGGACGAGAGTTATCATTTATAACTCTGCAGGTTTGTGAATTGCAGTGCCCTGAAGCTCCATTTTACAAGTCGCTTTTTTGGGAGCCGGCCGCAAAAGCGCAGGATGGCTTCAGGCCCTGTTCTGGTTCCGGGGGGCAGGCTGAGCCTGTGGTTAATTCTTCTTCCTGATGGGAAAATTGAGTGACCTGTGCCTGTCCCAACACCAAGAGCTAGTCTCTCATTGGTTCCCCGTCTTCCCGTTCATCCTCAGGACAAATTGCAACCTGTACGGAACAGGAGGTTAAAGGTGCTGATGTTCCAAGTAGGGAGATTGCTAGTAAAGTGGCTGGAATGGCGAACACGAGCACAAGAAGATGAGAAATGAGGTGCATTTTAGAAACCTTTCCCCATCACACGGTGTACCATATTCTGGGTTTCTCATGCATGTTTTCGATGTAGGAAGATGCCCTTGAACCTGGAGATTTGGGACCCATGCGATGGGTAGCACGCAGTATTACTTTAAAGGGTCTGCGTTTGCTCACCCAACCTCACCAAACCTCTCAGCCCCAAGAGTGTCCACCCTTATGTCTCATCCAGCTGTGGGTCTAGATATGGTCAATGCAGGTTGCATCACAGCCCCTGAACGAATTGTGTAAGAATTTCTCTCTCTTTCCCTGTCTTTGTTTCATGGGTTTTTAAAAGTAATTTATTTTTATAATGGGGTTTAGCTGCTTTTCACGGCTGTGTTTAGGCCGCCTTACACACACTTGACACACTAACAGAGAGATATCAATACATAGGTTTTAAGATTATTACTAGTCAGATATATTCTTGTGCGGTGAATCGGGCGTGTTGAGTCCAGTTCTCTGAGCAAGGAGTAGGTCTTGTCTATTCCATATTGGGTTTATGGAACGGTATCTGAGCTAATTTGAAACTCTTGTTTTATGTATCACCCCACCTCACCTTTCCCGTTAAGCAGCCATAGTTTGTTTTCTGCATGTGTGACTCTGTTCTGTTTTGTAATTCAGTTCAAGTGTAACGGTTTTTACATTCCCTCTATAAGTGACACCTTATGAGAAGTGTCCTTTTCTGTGTGACTTATTTCACTTAGAATCGTCTTACCTAAATCCACTCATCATGCAGCTACTAGCCTTATGACATTGATTTCATGGCTGAGTGATATTCCATTGTACATAAGGACCACAACTTTTTTATCCATTTTTCGCTTTCCTGGGATATTTAAGGTGGAATGAAGTGGAGGTCCTTGTCAACAGAGCAGCCCTAAACTTTGGGGTGCTTGTGTCTTGCTGATTTTCAATTTTCCCACTTTATCCCCCCATGCGTGGAAGTGCCCTATGCTCTCTAAGCTGTGTTTTTTAGATGTTTCAGGACACACCGTACACTTCTGCAGAGTGGCTGTTGGCAATTTACATCCCGCCCATCAGTGTAGCAAGGCTCCCATTTCTCCATGGCCTGTCCTGCATTTCTGGTTTTGACACCTTTTTCAGCATGTCCCTTTTGACCGATGGGAAGCGAGACTTCTTTGTAGCGCTGATTTGCCTTTCCAGGTTGCTTGGTTGGCCAAAAAGGGCGTATGCGTTTTTTCCTGAATATATTCAGGAAAAAACGCATACGCCCTTTTTGGCCAAGGGCATCATTGTCAACGTTTTGCCGCTTTTCATGTGCTTTAAAGGCGATTCGAATCTACCTCCTGAAATCTGTTTCCTGCAATTCTGCCTTGATTTCAAATCCTCTTCTTTGCCTTCCCTCAATATATTTGTGGACGAGAGTTATCATTTATAACTCTGCAGGTTTGTGAATTGCAGTGCCCTGAAGCTGCATTTTACAAGTCGCTTTTTTGGGAGCCGGCCGCAAAAGTGCAGGATGGCTTCAGGCCCTGTTCTGGTTCCGGGGGGCAGGCTGAGCCTGTGGTTAATTCTTCTTCCTGATGGGAAAATAGAGTGACCTGTGACTGTCCCAACACCAAGAGCTAGTCTCTCATTGGTTTCCCGTCTTCCCGTTCATCCTCAGGACAAATTGCAACCTGTACGGAACAGGAGGTTAAAGGTGCTGATGCTCCAAGTAGGGAGATTGCTAGTAAAGTGGCTGGAATGGCGAACCCGAGCACAAGGAGGTGAGAAATGAGGTGCGTTTTAGAAACCTTTCCCCATCACTTGGTGTACCATCTTCTGGGTTTCTCATGCATGTTTTCGATGTAGGAAGATGCCCTTGAACCTGGAGATTTGGGACCCATGCGATGGGTAGCACGCAGTATTACTTTAAAGGGTCTGCGTTTGCTCACCCAACCTCACCAAAACTCTCAGCCCCAAGAGTGTCCACCCTTATGTCTCATCCAGCTGTGGGTCTAGATATGGTCAATCCAGGTTGCATCACAGCCCCTGAACGAATTGTGTAAGAATTTCTCTCTCTTTCCCTGTCTTTGTTTCATGGGTTTTTAAAAGTAATTTATTTTTATAATGGGGTTTAGCTGCTTTTCACGGCTGTGTTTAGGCCGCTTTACACCCACTTTACACACTAACAGAGAGATATCAATACATAGGTTTTAAGATTATTACTAGTCAGATATATTCTTGTGCGGTGAATCGGGCGTGTTGAGTCCAGTTCTCTGAGCAAGGAGTAGGTCTTGTCTATTCCATATTGGGTTTATGGAACGGTATCTGAGCTAATTTGAAACTCTTGTTTTATGTATCACCCCACCTCACCTTTCCCGTTAAGCAGCCATAGTGTGTTTTCTGCATGTGTGACTCTGTTCTGTTTTGTAATTCAGTTCAAGTGTAACGGTTTTTACATTCCCTCTATAAGTGACACCTTATGAGAAGTGTCCTTTTCTGTGTGACTTATTTCACTTAGAATCGTCTTACCTAAATCCACTCATCATGCTGCTACTAGCCTTATGACATTGATTTCATGGCTGAGTGATATTCCATTGTACATAAGGACCACAACTTTTTTATCCATTTTTCGCTTTCCTGGGATATTTAAGGTGGAATGAAGTGGAGGTCCTTGTCAACAGAGCAGCCCTAAACTTTGGGGTGCTTGTGTCTTGCTGATTTTCAATTTTCCCACTTTATCCCCCCATGTGTGGAAGTGCCCTATGCTCTCTAAGCTGTGTTTTTTAGATGTTTCAGGACACACCGTACACTTCTCCAGAGTGGCTGTTGGCAATTTACATCCCGCCCATCAGTGTAGCAAGGCTCCCATTTCTCCATGGCCTGTCCTGCATTTCTGGTTTTGACACTTTTTTCATCATGTCCCTTTTGACCGATGGGAAGCGAGACTTCTTTGTAGCGCTGATTTGCCTTTCCAGGTTGCTTGGTTGGCCAAAAAGGGCGTATGCGTTTTTTCCTGAATATATTCAGGAAAAAACTTATACGCCCTTTTTGGCCAAGGTCATCATTGTCAACGTTTTGCCGCTTTTCATGTGCTTTAAAGGCGATTCGAATCTACCTCCTGAAATCTGTTTCCTGCAATTCTGCCTTGATTTCAAATCCTCTTCTTTGCCTTCCCTCAATATATTTGTGGACGAGAGTTATCATTTATAACTCTGCAGGTTTGTGAATTGCAGTGCCCTGAAGCTGCATTTTACAAGTCGCTTTTTTGGGAGCCGGCCGCAAAAGCGCAGGATGGCTTCAGGCCCTGTTCTGGTTCCGGGGGGCAGGCTGAGCCTGTGGTTAATTCTTCTTCCTGATGGGAAAATAGAGTGACCTGTGACTGTCCCAACACCAAGAGCTAGTCTCTCATTGGTTTCCCGTCTTCCCGTTCATCCTCAGGACAAATTGCAACCTGTACGGAACAGGAGGTTAAAGGTGCTGATGCTCCAAGTAGGGAGATTGCTAGTAAAGTGGCTGGAATGGCGAACACGAGCACAAGGAGGTGAGAAATGAGGTGCGTTTTAGAAACCTTTCCCCATCACACGGTGTACCATCTTCTGGGTTTCTCATGCATGTTTTCGATGTAGGAAGATGCCCTTGAACCTGGAGATTTGGGACCCATGCGATGGGTAGCACGCAGTATTACTTTAAAGGGTCTGCGTTTGCTCACCCAACCTCACCAAACCTCTCAGCCCCAAGAGTGTCCACCCTTATGTCTCATCCAGCTGTGGGTCTAGATATGTTCAATCCAGGTTGCATCACAGCCCCTGAACGAATTGTGTAAGAATTTCTCTCTCTTTCCCTGTCTTTGTTTCATGGGTTTTTAAAAGTAATTTATTTTTATAATGGGGTTTAGCTGCTTTTCACGGCTGTGTTTAGGCCGCTTTACACCCACTTGACACACTAACAGAGAGATATCAATACATAGGTTTTAAGATTATTACTAGTCAGATATATTCTTGTGCGGTGAATCGGGCGTGTTGAGTCCAGTTCTCTGAGCAAGGAGTAGGTCTTGTCTATTCCATATTGGGTTTATGGAACGGTATCTGAGCTAATTTGAAACTCTTGTTTTATGTATCACCCCACCTCACCTTTCCCGTTAAGCAGCCATAGTGTGTTTTCTGCAAGTGTGACTCTGTTCTGTTTTGTAATTCAGTTCAAGTGTAACGGTTTTTACATTCCCTCTATAAGTGACACCTTAGGAGAAGTGTCCTTTTCTGTGTGACTTATTTCACTTAGAATCGTCTTACCTAAATCCACTCATCATGCTGCTACTAGCCTTATGACATTGATTTCATGGCTGAGTGATATTCCATTGTACATAAGGACCACAACTTTTTTATCCATTTTTCGCTTTCCTGGGATATTTAAGGTGGAAGGAAGTGGAGGTCCTTGTCAACAGAGCAGCCCAAACTTTGGGGTGCTTGTGTCTTGCTGATTTTCAATTTTCCCACTTTATCCCCCCATGCGTGGAAGTGCCCTATGCTCTCTAAGCTGTGTTTTTTAGATGTTTCAGGACACACCGTACACTTCTCCAGAGTGGCTGTTGGCAATTTACATCCCGCCCATCAGTGTAGCAAGGCTCCCATTTCTCCATGGCCTGTCCTGCATTTCTGGTTTTGACAACTTTTTCAGCATGTCCCTTTTGACCGATGGGAAGCGAGACTTCTTTGTAGCGCTGATTTGCCTTTCCAGGTTGCTTGGTTGGCCAAAAAGGGCGTATGCGTTTTTTCCTGAATGTATTCAGGAAAAAACGCATACGCCCTTTTTGGCCAAGGGCATCATTGTCAATGTTTTGCCGCTTTTCATGTGCTTTAAAGGCGATTCGAATCTACCTCCTGAAATCTGTTTCCTGCAATTCTGCCTTGATTTCAAATCCTCTTCTTTGCCTTCCCTCAATATATTTGTGGACGAGAGTTATCATTTATAACTCTGCAGGTTTGTGAATTGCAGTGCCCTGAAGCTCCATTTTACAAGTCGCTTTTTTGGGAGCCGGCCGCAAAAGCGCAGGATGGCTTCAGGCCCTGTTCTGGTTCAGGGGGGCAGGCTGAGCCTGTGGTTAATTCTTCTTCCTGATGGGAAAATAGAGTGACCTGTGCCTGTCCCAACACCAAGAGCTAGTCTCTCATTGGTTCCCCGTCTTCCGGTTCATCCTCAGGACAAATTGCAACCTGTACGGAACAGGAGGTTAAAGGTGCTGATGCTCCAAGTAGGGAGATTGCTAGTAAAGTGGCTGGAATGGCGAACCCGAGCACAAGGAGGTGAGAAATGAGGTGCGTTTTAGAAACCTTTCCCCATCACACTGTGTACCATCTTCTGGGTTTCTCATGCATGTTTTCGATGTAGGAAGATGCCCTTGAACCTGGAGATTTGGGACCCATGCGATGGGTAGCACGCAGTATTACTTTAAAGGGTCTGCGTTTGCTCACCCAACCTCACCAAACCTCTCAGCCCCAAGAGTGTCCACCCTTATGTCTCATCCAGCTGTGGGTCTAGATATGGTCAATCCAGGTTGCATCACAGCCCCTGAACGAATTGTGTAAGAATTTCTCTCTCTTTCCCTGTCTTTGTTTCATGGGTTTTTAAAAGTAATTTATTTTTATAATGGGGTTTAGCTGCTTTTCACGGCTGTGTTTAGGCCGCTTTACACCCACTTGACACACTAACAGAGAGATATCAATACATAGGTTTTAAGATTATTACTAGTCAGATATATTCTTGTGCGGTGAATCGGGCGTGTTGAGTCCAGTTCTCTGAGCAAGGAGTAGGTCTTGTCTATTCCATATTGGGTTTATGGAACGGTATCTGAGCTAATTTGAAACTCTTGTTTTATGTATCACCCCACCTCACCTTTCCCGTTAAGCAGCCATAGTGTGTTTTCTGCATGTGTGACTCTGTTCTGTTTTGTAATTCAGTTCAAGTGTAACGGTTTTTACATTCCCTCTATAAGTGACACCTTATGAGAAGTGTCCTTTTCTGTGTGACTTATTTCACTTAGAATCGTCTTACCTAAATCCACTCATCATGCTGCTACTAGCCTTATGACATTGATTTCATGGCTGAGTGATATTCCATTGTACATAAGGACCACAACTTTTTTATCCATTTTTCGCTTTCCTGGGATATTTAAGGTGGAAGGAAGTGGAGGTCCTTGTCAACAGAGCAGCCCTAAACTTTGGGGTGCTTGTGTCTTGCTGATTTTCAATTTTCCCACTTTATCCCCCCATGCGTGGAAGTGCCCTATGCTCTCTAAGCTGTGTTTTTTAGATGTTTCAGGACACACCGTACACTTCTCCAGAGTGGCTGTTGGCAATTTACATCCCGCCCATCAGTGTAGCAAGGCTCCCATTTCTCCATGGCCTGTCCTGCATTTCCGGTTTTGACAACTTTTTCAGCATGTCCCTTTTGACCGATGGGAAGCGAGACTTCTTTGTAGCGCTGATTTGCCTTTCCAGGTTGCTTGGTTGGCCAAAAAGGGCGTATGCGTTTTTTCCTGAATATATTCAGGAAAAAACGCATACGCCTTTTTTGGCCAAGGGCATCATTGTCAACGTTTTGCCACTTTTCATGTGCTTTAAAGGCGATTCGAATCTACCTCCTGAAATCTGTTTCCTGCAATTCTGCCTTGATTTCAAATCCTCTTCTTTGCCTTCCCTCAATATATTTGTGGACGAGAGTTATCATTTATAACTCTGCAGGTTTGTGAATTGCAGTGCCCTGAAGCTCCATTTTACAAGTCGCTTTTTTGGGAGCCGGCCGCAAAAGCGCAGGATGGCTTCAGGCCCTGTTCTGGTTCCGGGGGGCAGGCTGAGCCTGTGGTTAATTCTTCTTCCTGATGGGAAAATTGAGTGACCTGTGCCTGTCCCAACACCAAGAGCTAGTCTCTCATTGGTTCCCCGTCTTCCCGTTCATCCTCAGGACAAATTGCAACCTGTACGGAACAGGAGGTTAAAGGTGCTGATGTTCCAAGTAGGGAGATTGCTAGTAAAGTGGCTGGAATGGCGAACCCGAGCACAAGGAGATGAGAAATGCGGTGCGTTTTAGAAACCTTTCCCCATCACACGGTGTACCATCTTCTGGGTTTCTCATGCATGTTTTCGATGTAGGAAGATGCCCTTGAACCTGGAGATTTGGGACCCATGCGATGGGTAGCACGCAGTATTACTTTAAAGGGTCTGCGTTTGCTCACCAAACCTCACCAAACCTCTCAGCCCCAAGACTGTCCACCCTTATGTCTCATCCAGCTGTGGGTCTAGATATGGTCAATGCAGGTTGCATCACAGCCCCTGAACGAATTGTGTAAGAATTTCTCTCTCTTTCCCTGTCTTTGTTTCATGGGTTTTTAAAAGTAATTTATTTTTATAATGGGGTTTAGCTGCTTTTCACGGCTGTGTTTATGCCGCCTTACACACACTTGACACACTAACAGAGAGATATCAATACATAGGTTTTAAGATTATTACTAGTCAGATATATTCTTGTGCGGTGAATCGGGCGTGTTGAGTCCAGTTCTCTGAGCAAGGAGTAGGTCTTGTCTATTCCATATTGGGTTTATGGAACGGTATCTGAGCTAATTTGAAACTCTTGTTTTATGTATCACCCCACCTCACCTTTCCCGTTAAGCAGCCATAGTGTGTTTTCTGCATGTGTGACTCTGTTCTGTTTTGTAATTCAGTTCAAGTGTAATGGTTTTTACATTCCCTCTATAAGTGACACCTTATGAGAAGTGTCCTTTTCTGTGTGACTTATTTCACTTAGAATCGTCTTACCTAAATCCACTCATCATGCTGCTACTAGCCTTATGACATTGATTTCATGGCTGAGTGATATTCCATTGTACATAAGGACCACAACTTTTTTATCCATTTTTCGCTTTCCTGGGATATTTAAGGTGGAATGAAGTGGAGGTCCTTGTCAACAGAGCAGCCCTAAACTTTGGGGTGCTTGTGTCTTGCTGATTTTCAATTTTCCCACTTTATCCCCCCATGTGTGGAAGTGCCCTATGCTCTCTAAGCTGTGTTTTTTAGATGTTTCAGGACACACCGTACACTTCTCCAGAGTGGCTGTTGGCAATTTACATCCCGCCCATCAGTGTAGCAAGGCTCCCATTTCTCCATGGCCTGTCCTGCATTTCTGGTTTTGACACTTTTTTCAGCATGTCCCTTTTGACCGATGGGAAGCGAGACTTCTTTGTAGCGCTGATTTGCCTTTCCAGGTTGCTTGGTTGGCCAAAAAGGGCGTATGCGTTTTTTCCTGAATATATTCAGGAAAAAACGTATACGCCCTTTTTGGCCAAGGGCATCATTGTCAACGTTTTGCCGCTTTTCATGTGCTTTAAAGGCGATTCGAATCTACCTCCTGAAATCTGTTTCCTGCAATTCTGCCTTGATTTCAAATCCTCTTCTTTGCCTTCCCTCAATATATTTGTGGACGAGAGTTTTCATTTATAACTCTGCAGGTTTGTGAATTGCAGTGCCCTGAAGCTGCATTTTACAAGTCGCTTTTTTGGGAGCCGGCCGCAAAAGCGCAGGATGGCTTCAGGCCCTGTTCTGGTTCCGGGGGGCAGGCTGAGCCTGTGGTTAATTCTTCTTCCTGATGGGAAAATAGAGTGACCTGTGACTGTCCCAACACCAAGAGCTAGTCTCTCATTGGTTTCCCGTCTTCCCGTTCATCCTCAGGACAAATTGCAACCTGTACGGAACAGGAGGTTAAAGGTGCTGATGCTCCAAGTAGGGAGATTGCTAGTAAAGTGGCTGGAATGGCGAACCCGAGCACAAGGAGGTGAGAAATGAGGTGCGTTTTAGAAACCTTTCCCCATCACACGGTGTACCATCTTCTGGGTTTCTCATGCATGTTTTCGATGTAGGAAGATGCCCTTGAACCTGGAGATTTGGGACCCATGCGATGGGTAGCACGCAGTATTACTTTAAAGGGTCTGCGTTTGCTCACCCAACCTCACCAAAACTCTCAGCCCCAAGAGTGTCCACCCTTATGTCTCATCCAGCTGTGGGTCTAGATATGGTCAATCCAGGTTGCATCACAGCCCCTGAACGAATTGTGTAAGAATTTCTCTCTCTTTCCCTGTCTTTGTTTCATGGGTTTTTAAAAGTAATTTATTTTTATAATGGGGTTTAGCTGCTTTTCACGGCTGTGTTTAGGCCGCTTTACACCCACTTGACACACTAACAGAGAGATATCAATACATAGGTTTTAAGATTATTACTAGTCAGATATATTCTTGTGCGGTGAATCGGGCGTGTTGAGTCCAGTTCTCTGAGCAAGGAGTAGGTCTTGTCTATTCCATATTGGGTTTATGGAACGGTATCTGAGCTAATTTGAAACTCTTGTTTTATGTATCACCCCACCTCACCTTTCCCGTTAAGCAGCCATAGTGTGTTTTCTGCATGTGTGACTCTGTTCTGTTTTGTAATTCAGTTCAAGTGTAACGGTTTTTACATTCCCTCTATAAGTGACACCTTATGAGAAGTGTCCTTTTCTGTGTGACTTATTTCACTTAGAATCGTCTTACCTAAATCCACTCATCATGCTGCTACTAGCCTTATGACATTGATTTCATGGCTGAGTGATATTCCATTGTACATAAGGACCACAACATTTTTATCCATTTTTCGCTTTCCTGGGATATTTAAGGTGGAAGGAAGTGGAGGTCCTTGTCAACAGAGCAGCCCTAAACTTTGGGGTGCTTGTGTCTTGCTGATTTTCAATTTTCCCACTTTATCCCCCCATGCGTGGAAGTGCCCTATGCTCTCTAAGCTGTGTTTTTTAGATGTTTCAGGACACACCGTACACTTCTCCAGAGTGGCTGTTGGCAATTTACATCCCGCCCATCAGTGTAGCAAGGCTCCCATTTCTCCATGGCCTGTCCTGCATTTCTGGTTTTGACACCTTTTTCAGCATGTCCCTTTTGACCGATGGGAAGCGAGACTTCTTTGTAGCGCTGATTTGCCTTTCCAGGTTGCTTGGTTGGCCAAAAAGGGCGTATGCGTTTTTTCCTGAATATATTCAGGAAAAAACGCATACGCCCTTTTTGGCCAAGGGCATCATTGTCAACGTTTTGCCGCATTTCATGTGCTTTAAAGGCGATTCGAATCTACCTCCTGAAATCTGTTTCCTGCAATTCTGCCTTGATTTCAAATCCTCTTCTTTGCCTTCCTTCAATATATTTGTGGACGAGAGTTATCATTTATAACTCTGCAGGTTTGTGAATTGCAGTGCCCTGAAGCTCCATTTTACAAGTCGCTTTTTTGGGAGCCGGCCGCAAAAGCGCAGGATGGCTTCAGGCCCTGTTCTGGTTCCGGGGGGCAGGCTGAGCCTGTGGTTAATTCTTCTTCCTGATGGGAAAATAGAGTGACCTGTGCCTGTCCCAACACCAAGAGCTAGTCTCTCATTGGTTCCCCGTCTTCCCGTTCATCCTCAGGACAAATTGCAACCTGTACGGAACAGGAGGTTAAAGGTGCTGATGCTCCAAGTAGGGAGATTGCTAGTAAAGTGGCTGGAATGGCGAACCCGAGCACAAGGAGGTGAGAAATGAGGTGCGTTTTAGAAACCTTTCCCCATCACACGGTGTACCATCTTCTGGGTTTCTCATGCATGTTTTCGATGTAGGAAGATGCCCTTGAACCTGGAGATTTGGGACCCATGCGATGGGTAGCACGCAGTATTACTTTAAAGGGTCTGCGTTTGCTCACCCAACCTCACCAAAACTCTCAGCCCCAAGAGTGTCCACCCTTATGTCTCATCCAGCTGTGGGTCTAGATATGGTCAATCCAGGTTGCATCACAGCCCCTGAACGAATTGTGTAAGAATTTCTCTCTCTTTCCCTGTCTTTGTTTCATGGGTTTTTAAAAGTAATTTATTTTTATAATGGGGTTTAGCTGCTTTTCACGGCTGTGTTTAGGCCGCTTTACACCCACTTGACCCACTAACAGAGAGATATCAATACATAGGTTTTAAGATTATTACTAGTCAGATATATTCTTGTGCGGTGAATCGGGCGTGTTGAGTCCAGTTCTCTGAGCAAGGAGTAGGTCTTGTCTATTCCATATTGGGTTTATGGAACGGTATCTGAGCTAATTTGAAACTCTTGTTTTATGTATCACCCCACCTCACCTTTCCCGTTAAGCAGCCATAGTGTGTTTTCTGCATGTGTGACTCTGTTCTGTTTTGTAATTCAGTTCAAGTGTAACGGTTTTTACATTCCCTCTATAAGTGACACCTTATGAGAAGTGTCCTTTTCTGTGTGACTTATTTCACTTAGAATCGTCTTACCTAAATCCACTCATCATGCTGCTACTAGCCTTATGACATTGATTTCATGGCTGAGTGATATTCCATTGTACATAAGGACCACAACATTTTTATCCATTTTTCGCTTTCCTGGGATATTTAAGGTGGAAGGAAGTGGAGGTCCTTGTCAACAGAGCAGCCCTAAACTTTGGGGTGCTTGTGTCTTGCTGATTTTCAATTTTCCCACTTTATCCCCCCATGCGTGGAAGTGCCCTATGCTCTCTAAGCTGTGTTTTTTAGATGTTTCAGGACACACCGTACACTTCTCCAGAGTGGCTGTTGGCAATTTACATCCCGCCCATCAGTGTAGCAAGGCTCCCATTTCTCCATGGCCTGTCCTGCATTTCTGGTTTTGACACCTTTTTCAGCATGTCCCTTTTGACCGATGGGAAGCGAGACTTCTTTGTAGCGCTGATTTGCCTTTCCAGGTTGCTTGGTTGGCCAAAAAGGGCGTATGCGTTTTTTCCTGAATATATTCAGGAAAAAACGCATACGCCCTTTTTGGCCAAGGGCATCATTGTCAACGTTTTGCCCCTTTTCATGTGCTTTAAAGGCGATTCGAATGTACCTCCTAAAATCTGTTTCCTGCAATTCTGCCTTGATTTCAAATCCTCTTCTTTGCCTTCCTTCAATATATTTGTGGACGAGAGTTATCATTTATAACTCTGCAGGTTTGTGAATTGCAGTGCCCTGAAGCTCCATTTTACAAGTCGCTTTTTTGGGAGCCGGCCGCAAAAGCGCAGGATGGCTTCAGGCCCTGTTCTGGTTCCGGGGGGCAGGCTGAGCCTGTGGTTAATTCTTCTTCCTGATGGGAAAATAGAGTGACCTGTGCCTCTCCCAACACCAAGAGCTAGTCTCTCATTGGTTCCCCGTCTTCCCGTTCATCCTCAGGACAAATTGCAACCTGTACGGAACAGGAGGTTAAAGGTGCTGATGCTCCAAGTAGGGAGATTGCTAGTAAAGTGGCTGGAATGGCGAACCCGAGCACAAGGAGGTGAGAAATGAGGTGCGTTTTAGAAACCTTTCCCCATCACACGGTGTACCATCTTCTGGGTTTCTCATGCATGTTTTCGATGTAGGAAGATGCCCTTGAACCTGGAGATTTGGGACCCATGCGATGGGTAGCACGCAGTATTACTTTAAAGGGTCTGCGTTTGCTCACCCAACCTCACCAAAACTCTCAGCCCCAAGAGTGTCCACCCTTATGTCTCATCCAGCTGTGGGTCTAGATATGGTCAATCCAGGTTGCATCACAGCCCCTGAACGAATTGTGTAAGAATTTCTCTCTCTTTCCCTGTCTTTGTTTCATGGGTTTTTAAAAGTAATTTATTTTTATAATGGGGTTTAGCTGCTTTTCACGGCTGTGTTTAGGCCGCTTTACACCCACTTGACCCACTAACAGAGAGATATCAATACATAGGTTTTAAGATTATTACTAGTCAGATATATTCTTGTGCGGTGAATCGGGCGTGTTGAGTCCAGTTCTCTGAGCAAGGAGTAGGTCTTGTCTATTCCATATTGGGTTTATGGAACGGTATCTGAGCTAATTTGAAACTCTTGTTTTATGTATCACCCCACCTCACCTTTCCCGTTAAGCAGCCATAGTGTGTTTTCTGCATGTGTGACTCTGTTCTGTTTTGTAATTCAGTTCAAGTGTAACGGTTTTTACATTCCCTCTATAAGTGACACCTTATGAGAAGTGTCCTTTTCTGTGTGACTTATTTCACTTAGAATCGTCTTACCTAAATCCACTCATCATGCTGCTACTAGCCTTATGACATTGATTTCATGGCTGAGTGATATTCCATTGTACATAAGGACCACAACATTTTTATCCATTTTTCGCTTTCCTGGGATATTTAAGGTGGAAGGAAGTGGAGGTCCTTGTCAACAGAGCAGCCCTAAACTTTGGGGTGCTTGTGTCTTGCTGATTTTCAATTTTCCCACTTTATCCCCCCATGCGTGGAAGTGCCCTATGCTCTCTAAGCTGTGTTTTTTAGATGTTTCAGGACACACCGTACACTTCTCCAGAGTGGCTGTTGGCAATTTACATCCCGCCCATCAGTGTAGCAAGGCTCCCATTTCTCCATGGCCTGTCCTGCATTTCTGGTTTTGACACCTTTTTCAGCATGTCCCTTTTGACCGATGGGAAGCGAGACTTCTTTGTAGCGCTGATTTGCCTTTCCAGGTTGCTTGGTTGGCCAAAAAGGGCGTATGCGTTTTTTCCTGAATATATTCAGGAAAAAACGCATACGCCCTTTTTGGCCAAGGGCATCATTGTCAACGTTTTGCCCCTTTTCATGTGCTTTAAAGGCGATTCGAATGTACCTCCTAAAATCTGTTTCCTGCAATTCTGCCTTGATTTCAAATCCTCTTCTTTGCCTTCCCTCAATATATTTGTGGACGAGAGTTATCATTTATAACTCTTCAGGTTTGTGAATTGCAGTGCCCTGAAGCTCCATTTTACAAGTCGCTTTTTTGGGAGCCGGCCGCAAAAGCGCAGGATGGCTTCAGGCCCTGTTCTGGTTCCGGGGGGCAGGCTGAGCCTGTGGTTAATTCTTCTTCCTGATGGGAAAATAGAGTGACCTGTGCCTGTCCCAACACCAAGAGCTAGTCTCTCATTGGTTCCCCGTCTTCCCGTTCATCCTCAGGACAAATTGCAACCTGTACGGAACAGGAGGTTAAAGGTGCTGATGCTCCAAGTAGGGAGATTGCTAGTAAAGTGGCTGGAATGGCGAACACGAGCACAAGGAGATGAGAAATGAGGTGCATTTTAGAAACCTTTCCCCATAACACGGTGTACCATATTCTGGGTTTCTCATGCATGTTTTCGATGTAGGAAGATGCCCTTGAACCTGGAGATTTGGGACCCATGCGATGGGTAGCACGCAGTATTACTTTAAAGGGTCTGCATTTGCTCACCCAACCTCACCAAACCTCTCAGCCCCAAGAGTGTCCACCCTTATGTCTCATCCAGCTGTGGGTCTAGATATGGTCAATGCAGGTTGCATCACAGCCCCTGAACGAATTGTGTAAGAATTTCTCTCTCTTTCCCTGTCTTTGTTTCATGGGTTTTTAAAAGTAATTTATTTTTATAATGGGGTTTAGCTGCTTTTCACGGCTGTGTTTATGCCGCCTTACATACACTTGACACACTAACAGAGAGATATCAATACATAGGTTTTAAGATTATTACTAGTCAGATATATTCTTGTGCGGTGAATCGGGCGTGTTGAGTCCAGTTCTCTGAGCAAGGAGTAGGTCTTGTCTATTCCATATTGGGTTTATGGAACGGTATCTGAGCTAATTTGAAACTCTTGTTTTATGTATCACCCCACCTCACCTTTCCCGTTAAGCAGCCATAGTGTGTTTTCTGCATGTGTGACTCTGTTCTGTTTTGTAATTCAGTTCAAGTGTAACGGTTTTTACATTCCCTCTATAAGTGACACCTTATGAGAAGTGTCCTTTTCTGTGTGACTTATTTCACTTAGAATCGTCTTACCTAAATCCACTCATCATGCTGCTACTAGCCTTATGACATTGATTTCATGGCTGAGTGATATTCCATTGTACATAAGGACCACAACTTTTTTATCCATTTTTCGCTTTCCTGGGATATTTAAGGTGGAATGAAGTGGAGGTCCTTGTCAACAGAGCAGCCCTAAACTTTGGGGTGCTTGTGTCTTGCTGATTTTCAATTTTCCCACTTTATCCCCCCATGTGTGGAAGTGCCCTATGCTCTCTAAGCTGTGTTTTTTAGATGTTTCAGGACACACCGTACACTTCTCCAGAGTGGCTGTTGGCAATTTACATCCCGCCCATCAGTGTAGCAAGGCTCCCATTTCTCCATGGCCTGTCCTGCATTTCTGGTTTTGACACTTTTTTCAGCATGTCCCTTTTGACCGATGGGAAGCGAGACTTCTTTGTAGCGCTGATTTGCCTTTCCAGGTTGCTTGGTTGGCCAAAAAGGGCGTATGCGTTTTTTCCTGAATATATTCAGGAAAAAACGTATACGCCCTTTTTGGCCAAGGTCATCATTGTCAACGTTTTGCCGCTTTTCATGTGCTTTAAAGGCGATTCGAATCTACCTCCTGAAATCTGTTTCCTGCAATTCTGCCTTGATTTCAAATCCTCTTCTTTGCCTTCCCTCAATATATTTGTGGACGAGAGTTATCATTTATAACTCTGCAGGTTTGTGAATTGCAGTGCCCTGAAGCTGCATTTTACAAGTCGCTTTTTTGGGAGCCGGCCGCAAAAGCGCAGGATGGCTTCAGGCCCTGTTCTGGTTCCGGGGGGCAGGCTGAGCCTGTGGTTAATTCTTCTTCCTGATGGGAAAATAGAGTGACCTGTGACTATCCCAACACCAAGAGCTAGTCTCTCATTGGTTTCCCGTCTTCCCGTTCATCCTCAGGACAAATTGCAACCTGTACGGAACAGGAGGTTAAAGGTGCTGATGCTCCAAGTAGGGAGATTGCTAGTAAAGTGGCTGGAATGGCAAACCCGAGCACAAGGAGGTGAGAAATGAGGTGCGTTTTAGAAACCTTTCCCCATCACACGGTGTACCATCTTCTGGGTTTCTCATGCATGTTTTCGATGTAGGAAGATGCCCTTGAACCTGGAGATTTGGGACCCATGCGATGGGTAGCACGCAGTATTACTTTAAAGGGTCTGCGTTTGCTCACCCAACCTCACCAAAACTCTCAGCCCCAAGAGTGTCCACCCTTATGTCTCATCCAGCTGTGGGTCTAGATATGGTCAATCCAGGTTGCATCACAGCCCCTGAACGAATTGTGTAAGAATTTCTCTCTCTTTCCCTGTCTTTGTTTCATGGTTTTTTAAAAGTAATTTATTTTTATAATGGGGTTTAGCTGCTTTTCACGGCTGTGTTTAGGCCGCTTTACACCCACTTGACACACTAACAGAGAGATATCAATACATAGGTTTTAAGATTATTACTAGTCAGATATATTCTTGTGCGGTGAATCGGGCGTGTTGAGTCCAGTTCTCTGAGCAAGGAGTAGGTCTTGTCTATTCCATATTGGGTTTATGGAACGGTATCTGAGCTAATTTGAAACTCTTGTTTTATGTATCACCCCACCTCACCTTTCCCGTTAAGCAGCCATAGTGTGTTTTCTGCATGTGTGACTCTGTTCTGTTTTGTAATTCAGTTCAAGTGTAACGGTTTTTACATTCCCTCTATAAGTGACACCTTATGAGAAGTGTCCTTTTCTGTGTGACTTATTTCACTTAGAATCGTCTTACCTAAATCCACTCATCATGCTGCTACTAGCCTTATGACATTGATTTCATGGCTGAGTGATATTCCATTGTACATAAGGACCACAACATTTTTATCCATTTTTCGCTTTCCTGGGATATTTAAGGTGGAAGGAAGTGGAGGTCCTTGTCAACAGAGCAGCCCTAAACTTTGGGGTGCTTGTGTCTTGCTGATTTTCAATTTTCCCACTTTATCCCCCCATGCGTGGAAGTGCCCTATGCTCTCTAAGCTGTGTTTTTTAGATGTTTCAGGACACACCGTACACTTCTCCAGAGTGGCTGTTGGCAATTTACATCCCGCCCATCAGTGTAGCAAGGCTCCCATTTCTCCATGGCCTGTCCTGCATTTCTGGTTTTGACACCTTTTTCAGCATGTCCCTTTTGACCGATGGGAAGCGAGACTTCTTTGTAGCGCTGATTTGCCTTTCCAGGTTGCTTGGTTGGCCAAAAAGGGCGTATGCGTTTTTTCCTGAATATATTCAGGAAAAAACGCATACGCCCTTTTTGGCCAAGGGCATCATTGTCAACGTTTTGCCGCTTTTCATGTGCTTTAAAGGCGATTCGAATCTACCTCCTGAAATCTGTTTCCTGCAATTCTGCCTTGATTTCAAATCCTCTTCTTTGCCTTCCCTCAATATATTTGTGGACGAGAGTTATCATTTATATCTCTGCAGGTTTGTGAATTGCAGTGCCCTGAAGCTCCATTTTACAAGTCGCTTTTTTGGGAGTCGGCCGCAAAAGCGCAGGATGGCTTCAGGCCCTGTTCTGGTTCCGGGGGGCAGGCTGAGCCTGTGGTTAATTCTTCTTCCTGATGGGAAAATAGAGTGACCTGTGCCTGTCCCAACACCAAGAGCTAGTCTCTCATTGGTTCCCCGTCTTCCCGTTCATCCTCAGGACAAATTGCAACCTGTACGGAACAGGAGGTTAAAGGTGCTGATGCTCCAAGTAGGGAGATTGCTAGTAAAGTGGCTGGAATGGCGAACCCGAGCACAAGGAGGTGAGAAATGAGGTGTGTTTTAGAAACCTTTCCCCATCACACGGTGTACCATCTTCTGGGTTTCTCATGCATGTTTTCGATGTAGGAAGATGCCCTTGAACCTGGAGATTTGGGACCCATGCGATGGGTAGCACGCAGTATTACTTTAAAGGGTCTGCGTTTGCTCACCCAACCTCACCAAAACTCTCAGCCCCAAGAGTGTCCACCCTTATGTCTCATCCAGCTGTGGGTCTAGATATGGTCAATCCAGGTTGCATCACAGCCCCTGAACGAATTGTGTAAGAATTTCTCTCTCTTTCCCTGTCTTTGTTTCATGGGTTTTTAAAAGTAATTTATTTTTATAATGGGGTTTAGCTGCTTTTCACGGCTGTGTTTAGGCCGCTTTACACCCACTTGACACACTAACAGAGAGATATCAATACATAGGTTTTAAGATTATTACTAGTCAGATATATTCTTGTGCGGTGAATCAGGCGTGTTGAGTCCAGTTCTCTGAGCAAGGAGTAGGTCTTGTCTATTCCATATTGGGTTTATGGAACGGTATCTGAGCTAATTTGAAACTCTTGTTTTATGTATCACCCCACCTCACCTTTCCCGTTAAGCAGCCATAGTGTGTTTTCTGCATGTGTGACTCTGTTCTGTTTTGTAATTCAGTTCAAGTGTAACGGTTTTTACATTCCCTCTATAAGTGACACCTTATGAGAAGTGTCCTTTTCTGTGTGACTTATTTCACTTAGAATCATCTTACCTAAATCCACTCATCATGCTGCTACTAGCCTTATGACATTGATTTCATGGCTGAGTGATATTCCATTGTACATAAGGACCACAACATTTTTATCCATTTTTCGCTTTCCTGGGATATTTAAGGTGGAAGGAAGTGGAGGTCCTTGTCAACAGAGCAGCCCTAAACTTTGGGGTGCTTGTGTCTTGCTGATTTTCAATTTTCCCACTTTATCCCCCCATGCGTGGAAGTGCCCTATGCTCTCTAAGCTGTGTTTTTTAGATGTTTCCGGACACACCGTACACTTCTCCAGAGTGGCTGTTGGCAATTTACATCCCGCCCATCAGTGTAGCAAGGCTCCCATTTCTCCATGGCCTGTCCTGCATTTCTGGTTTTGACACCTTTTTCAGCATGTCCCTTTTGACCGATGGGAAGCGAGACTTCTTTGTAGCGCTGATTTGCCTTTCCAGGTTGCTTGGTTGGCCAAAAAGGGCGTATGCGTTTTTTCCTGAATATATTCAGGAAAAAACTTATACGCCCTTTTTGGCCAAGGGCATCATTGTCAACGTTTTGCCGCTTTTCATGTGCTTTAAAGGCGATTCGAATCTACCTCCTGAAATCTGTTTCCTGCAATTCTGCCTTGATTTCAAATCCTCTTCTTTGCCTTCCCTCAATATATTTGTGGACGAGAGTTATCATTTATAACTCTGCAGGTTTGTGAATTGCAGTGCCCTGAAGCTCCATTTTACAAGTCGCTTTTTTGGGAGCCGGCCGCAAAAGCGCAGGATGGCTTCAGGCCCTGTTCTGGTTCCGGGGGGCAGCCTGAGCCTGTGGTTAATTCTTCTTCCTGATGGGAAAATTGAGTGACCTGTGCCTGTCCCAACACCAAGAGCTAGTCTCTCATTGGTTCCCCGTCTTCCCGTTCATCCTCAGGACAAATTGCAACCTGTACGGAACAGGAGGTTAAAGGTGCTGATGTTCCAAGTAGGGAGATTGCTAGTAAAGTGGCTGGAATGGCGAACCCGAGCACAAGGAGATGAGAAATGCGGTGCGTTTTAGAAACCTTTCCCCATCACACGGTGTACCATCTTCTGGGTTTCTCATGCATGTTTTCGATGTAGGAAGATGCCCTTGAACCTGGAGATTTGGGACCCATGCGATGGGTAGCACGCAGTATTACTTTAAAGGGTCTGCGTTTGCTCACCAAACCTCACCAAACCTCTCAGCCCCAAGAGTGTCCACCCTTATGTCTCATCCAGCTGTGGGTCTAGATATGGTCAATGCAGGTTGCATCACAGCCCCTGAACGAATTGTGTAAGAATTTCTCTCTCTTTCCCTGTCTTTGTTTCATGGGTTTTTAAAAGTAATTTATTTTTATAATGGGGTTTAGCTGCTTTTCACGGCTGTGTTTATGCCGCCTTACACACACTTGACACACTAACAGAGAGATATCAATACATAGGTTTTAAGATTATTACTAGTCAGATATATTCTTGTGCGGTGAATCGGGCGTGTTGAGTCCAGTTCTCTGAGCAAGGAGTAGGTCTTGTCTATTCCATATTGGGTTTATGGAACGGTATCTGAGCTAATTTGAAACTCTTGTTTTATGTATCACCCCACCTCACCTTTCCCGTTAAGCAGCCATAGTGTGTTTTCTGCATGTGTGACTCTGTTCTGTTTTGTAATTCAGTTCAAGTGTAATGGTTTTTACATTCCCTCTATAAGTGACACCTTATGAGAAGTGTCCTTTTCTGTGTGACTTATTTCACTTAGAATCGTCTTACCTAAATCCACTCATCATGCTGCTACTAGCCTTATGACATTGATTTCATGGCTGAGTGATATTCCATTGTACATAAGGACCACAACTTTTTTATCCATTTTTCGCTTTCCTGGGATATTTAAGGTGGAATGAAGTGGAGGTCCTTGTCAACAGAGCAGCCCTAAACTTTGGGGTGCTTGTGTCTTGCTGATTTTCAATTTTCCCACTTTATCCCCCCATGTGTGGAAGTGCCCTATGCTCTCTAAGCTGTGTTTTTTAGATGTTTCAGGACACACCGTACACTTCTCCAGAGTGGCTGTTGGCAATTTACATCCCGCCCATCAGTGTAGCAAGGCTCCCATTTCTCCATGGCCTGTCCTGCATTTCTGGTTTTGACACTTTTTTCAGCATGTCCCTTTTGACCGATGGGAAGCGAGACTTCTTTGTAGCGCTGATTTGCCTTTCCAGGTTGCTTGGTTGGCCAAAAAGGGCGTATGCGTTTTTTCCTGAATATATTCAGGAAAAAACGTATACGCCCTTTTTGGCCAAGGGCATCATTGTCAACGTTTTGCCGCTTTTCATGTGCTTTAAAGGCGATTCGAATCTACCTCCTGAAATCTGTTTCCTGCAATTCTGCCTTGATTTCAAATCCTCTTCTTTGCCTTCCCTCAATATATTTGTGGACGAGAGTTTTCATTTATAACTCTGCAGGTTTGTGAATTGCAGTGCCCTGAAGCTGCATTTTACAAGTCGCTTTTTTGGGAGCCGGCCGCAAAAGCGCAGGATGGCTTCAGGCCCTGTTCTGGTTCCGGGGGGCAGGCTGAGCCTGTGGTTAATTCTTCTTCCTGATGGGAAAATAGAGTGACCTGTGCCTGTCCCAACACCAAGAGCTAGTCTCTCATTGGTTCCCCGTCTTCCCGTTCATCCTCAGGACAAATTGCAACCTGTACGGAACAGGAGGTTAAAGGTGCTGATGCTCCAAGTAGGGAGATTGCTAGTAAAGTGGCTGGAATGGCGAACCCGAGCACAAGGAGGTGAGAAATGAGGTGCGTTTTAGAAACCTTTCCCCATCACACGGTGTACCATCTTCTGGGTTTCTCATGCATGTTTTCGATGTAGGAAGATGCCCTTGAACCTGGAGATTTGGGACCCATGCGATGGGTAGCACGCAGTATTACTTTAAAGGGTCTGCGTTTGCTCACCCAACCTCACCAAAACTCTCAGCCCCAAGAGTGTCCACCCTTATGTCTCATCCAGCTGTGGGTCTAGATATGGTCAATCCAGGTTGCATCACAGCCCCTGAACGAATTGTGTAAGAATTTCTCTCTCTTTCCCTGTCTTTGTTTCATGGGTTTTTAAAAGTAATTTATTTTTATAATGGGGTTTAGCTGCTTTTCACGGCTGTGTTTAGGCCGCTTTACACCCACTTGACACACTAACAGAGAGATATCAATACATAGGTTTTAAGATTATTACTAGTCAGATATATTCTTGTGCGGTGAATCGGGCGTGTTGAGTCCAGTTCTCTGAGCAAGGAGTAGGTCTTGTCTATTCCATATTGGGTTTATGGAACGGTATCTGAGCTAATTTGAAACTCTTGTTTTATGTATCACCCCACCTCACCTTTCCCGTTAAGCAGCCATAGTGTGTTTTCTGCATGTGTGACTCTGTTCTGTTTTGTAATTCAGTTCAAGTGTAACGGTTTTTACATTCCCTCTATAAGTGACACCTTATGAGAAGTGTCCTTTTCTGTGTGACTTATTTCACTTAGAATCGTCTTACCTAAATCCACTCATCATGCTGCTACTAGCCTTATGACATTGATTTCATGGCTGAGTGATATTCCATTGTACATAAGGACCACAACATTTTTATCCATTTTTCGCTTTCCTGGGATATTTAAGGTGGAAGGAAGTGGAGGTCCTTGTCAACAGAGCAGCCCTAAACTTTGGGGTGCTTGTGTCTTGCTGATTTTCAATTTTCCCACTTTATCCCCCCATGCGTGGAAGTGCCCTATGCTCTCTAAGCTGTGTTTTTTAGATGTTTCAGGACACACCGTACACTTCTCCAGAGTGGCTGTTGGCAATTTACATCCCGCCCATCAGTGTAGCAAGGCTCCCATTTCTCCATGGCCTGTCCTGCATTTCTGGTTTTGACACCTTTTTCAGCATGTCCCTTTTGACCGATGGGAAGCGAGACTTCTTTGTAGCGCTGATTTGCCTTTCCAGGTTGCTTGGTTGGCCAAAAAGGGCGTATGCGTTTTTTCCTGAATATATTCAGGAAAAAACGCATACGCCCTTTTTGGCCAAGGGCATCATTGTCAACGTTTTGCCGCATTTCATGTGCTTTAAAGGCGATTCGAATCTACCTCCTGAAATCTGTTTCCTGCAATTCTGCCTTGATTTCAAATCCTCTTCTTTGCCTTCCTTCAATATATTTGTGGACGAGAGTTATCATTTATAACTCTGCAGGTTTGTGAATTGCAGTGCCCTGAAGCTCCATTTTACAAGTCGCTTTTTTGGGAGCCGGCCGCAAAAGCGCAGGATGGCTTCAGGCCCTGTTCTGGTTCCGGGGGGCAGGCTGAGCCTGTGGTTAATTCTTCTTCCTGATGGGAAAATAGAGTGACCTGTGCCTGTCCCAACACCAAGAGCTAGTCTCTCATTGGTTCCCCGTCTTCCCGTTCATCCTCAGGACAAATTGCAACCTGTACGGAACAGGAGGTTAAAGGTGCTGATGCTCCAAGTAGGGAGATTGCTAGTAAAGTGGCTGGAATGGCGAACCCGAGCACAAGGAGGTGAGAAATGAGGTGCGTTTTAGAAACCTTTCCCCATCACACGGTGTACCATCTTCTGGGTTTCTCATGCATGTTTTCGATGTAGGAAGATGCCCTTGAACCTGGAGATTTGGGACCCATGCGATGGGTAGCACGCAGTATTACTTTAAAGGGTCTGCGTTTGCTCACCCAACCTCACCAAAACTCTCAGCCCCAAGAGTGTCCACCCTTATGTCTCATCCAGCTGTGGGTCTAGATATGGTCAATCCAGGTTGCATCACAGCCCCTGAACGAATTGTGTAAGAATTTCTCTCTCTTTCCCTGTCTTTGTTTCATGGGTTTTTAAAAGTAATTTATTTTTATAATGGGGTTTAGCTGCTTTTCACGGCTGTGTTTAGGCCGCTTTACACCCACTTGACCCACTAACAGAGAGATATCAATACATAGGTTTTAAGATTATTACTAGTCAGATATATTCTTGTGCGGTGAATCGGGCGTGTTGAGTCCAGTTCTCTGAGCAAGGAGTAGGTCTTGTCTATTCCATATTGGGTTTATGGAACGGTATCTGAGCTAATTTGAAACTCTTGTTTTATGTATCACCCCACCTCACCTTTCCCGTTAAGCAGCCATAGTGTGTTTTCTGCATGTGTGACTCTGTTCTGTTTTGTAATTCAGTTCAAGTGTAACGGTTTTTACATTCCCTCTATAAGTGACACCTTATGAGAAGTGTCCTTTTCTGTGTGACTTATTTCACTTAGAATCGTCTTACCTAAATCCACTCATCATGCTGCTACTAGCCTTATGACATTGATTTCATGGCTGAGTGATATTCCATTGTACATAAGGACCACAACATTTTTATCCATTTTTCGCTTTCCTGGGATATTTAAGGTGGAAGGAAGTGGAGGTCCTTGTCAACAGAGCAGCCCTAAACTTTGGGGTGCTTGTGTCTTGCTGATTTTCAATTTTCCCACTTTATCCCCCCATGCGTGGAAGTGCCCTATGCTCTCTAAGCTGTGTTTTTTAGATGTTTCAGGACACACCGTACACTTCTCCAGAGTGGCTGTTGGCAATTTACATCCCGCCCATCAGTGTAGCAAGGCTCCCATTTCTCCATGGCCTGTCCTGCATTTCTGGTTTTGACACCTTTTTCAGCATGTCCCTTTTGACCGATGGGAAGCGAGACTTCTTTGTAGCGCTGATTTGCCTTTCCAGGTTGCTTGGTTGGCCAAAAAGGGCGTATGCGTTTTTTCCTGAATATATTCAGGAAAAAACGCATACGCCCTTTTTGGCCAAGGGCATCATTGTCAACGTTTTGCCCCTTTTCATGTGCTTTAAAGGCGATTCGAATCTACCTCCTAAAATCTGTTTCCTGCAATTCTGCCTTGATTTCAAATCCTCTTCTTTGCCTTCCCTCAATATATTTGTGGACGAGAGTTATCATTTATAACTCTTCAGGTTTGTGAATTGCAGTGCCCTGAAGCTCCATTTTACAAGTCGCTTTTTTGGGAGCCGGCCGCAAAAGCGCAGGATGGCTTCAGGCCCTGTTCTGGTTCCGGGGGGCAGGCTGAGCCTGTGGTTAATTCTTCTTCCTGATGGGAAAATAGAGTGACCTGTGCCTGTCCCAACACCAAGAGCTAGTCTCTCATTGGTTCCCCGTCTTCCCGTTCATCCTCAGGACAAATTGCAACCTGTACGGAACAGGAGGTTAAAGGTGCTGATGCTCCAAGTAGGGAGATTGCTAGTAAAGTGGCTGGAATGGCGAACACGAGCACAAGGAGATGAGAAATGAGGTGCATTTTAGAAACCTTTCCCCATAACACGGTGTACCATATTCTGGGTTTCTCATGCATGTTTTCGATGTAGGAAGATGCCCTTGAACCTGGAGATTTGGGACCCATGCGCTGGGTAGCACGCAGTATTACTTTAAAGGGTCTGCGTTTGCTCACCCAACCTCACCAAACCTCTCAGCCCCAAGAGTGTCCACCCTTATGTCTCATCCAGCTGTGGGTCTAGATATGGTCAATGCAGGTTGCATCACAGCCCCTGAACGAATTGTGTAAGAATTTCTCTCTCTTTCCCTGTCTTTGTTTCATGGGTTTTTAAAAGTAATTTATTTTTATAATGGGGTTTAGCTGCTTTTCACGGCTGTGTTTATGCCGCCTTACATACACTTGACACACTAACAGAGAGATATCAATACATAGGTTTTAAGATTATTACTAGTCAGATATATTCTTGTGCGGTGAATCGGGCGTGTTGAGTCCAGTTCTCTGAGCAAGGAGTAGGTCTTGTCTATTCCATATTGGGTTTATGGAACGGTATCTGAGCTAATTTGAAACTCTTGTTTTATGTATCACCCCACCTCACCTTTCCCGTTAAGCAGCCATAGTGTGTTTTCTGCATGTGTGACTCTGTTCTGTTTTGTAATTCAGTTCAAGTGTAACGGTTTTTACATTCCCTCTATAAGTGACACCTTATGAGAAGTGTCCTTTTCTGTGTGACTTATTTCACTTAGAATCGTCTTACCTAAATCCACTCATCATGCTGCTACTAGCCTTATGACATTGATTTCATGGCTGAGTGATATTCCATTGTACATAAGGACCACAACATTTTTATCCATTTTTCGCTTTCCTGGGATATTTAAGGTGGAAGGAAGTGGAGGTCCTTGTCAACAGAGCAGCCCTAAACTTTGGGGTGCTTGTGTCTTGCTGATTTTCAATTTTCCCACTTTATCCCCCCATGCGTGGAAGTGCCCTATGCTCTCTAAGCTGTGTTTTTTAGATGTTTCAGGACACACCGTACACTTCTCCAGAGTGGCTGTTGGCAATTTACATCCCGCCCATCAGTGTAGCAAGGCTCCCATTTCTCCATGGCCTGTCCTGCATTTCTGGTTTTGACACCTTTTTCAGCATGTCCCTTTTGACCGATGGGAAGCGAGACTTCTTTGTAGCGCTGATTTGCCTTTCCAGGTTGCTTGGTTGGCCAAAAAGGGCGTATGCGTTTTTTCCTGAATATATTCAGGAAAAAACGCATACGCCCTTTTTGGCCAAGGGCATCATTGTCAACGTTTTGCCGCTTTTCATGTGCTTTAAAGGCGATTCGAATCTACCTCCTGAAATCTGTTTCCTGCAATTCTGCCTTGATTTCAAATCCTCTTCTTTGCCTTCCCTCAATATATTTGTGGACGAGAGTTATCATTTATATCTCTGCAGGTTTGTGAATTGCAGTGCCCTGAAGCTCCATTTTACAAGTCGCTTTTTTGGGAGTCGGCCGCAAAAGCGCAGGATGGCTTCAGGCCCTGTTCTGGTTCCGGGGGGCAGGCTGAGCCTGTGGTTAATTCTTCTTCCTGATGGGAAAATAGAGTGACCTGTGCCTGTCCCAACACCAAGAGCTAGTCTCTCATTGGTTCCCCGTCTTCCCGTTCATCCTCAGGACAAATTGCAACCTGTACGGAACAGGAGGTTAAAGGTGCTGATGCTCCAAGTAGGGAGATTGCTAGTAAAGTGGCTGGAATGGCGAACCCGAGCACAAGGAGGTGAGAAATGAGGTGTGTTTTAGAAACCTTTCCCCATCACACGGTGTACCATCTTCTGGGTTTCTCATGCATGTTTTCGATGTAGGAAGATGCCCTTGAACCTGGAGATTTGGGACCCATGCGATGGGTAGCACGCAGTATTACTTTAAAGGGTCTGCGTTTGCTCACCCAACCTCACCAAAACTCTCAGCCCCAAGAGTGTCCACCCTTATGTCTCATCCAGCTGTGGGTCTAGATATGGTCAATCCAGGTTGCATCACAGCCCCTGAACGAATTGTGTAAGAATTTCTCTCTCTTTCCCTGTCTTTGTTTCATGGGTTTTTAAAAGTAATTTATTTTTATAATGGGGTTTAGCTGCTTTTCACGGCTGTGTTTAGGCCGCTTTACACCCACTTGACACACTAACAGAGAGATATCAATACATAGGTTTTAAGATTATTACTAGTCAGATATATTCTTGTGCGGTGAATCAGGCGTGTTGAGTCCAGTTCTCTGAGCAAGGAGTAGGTCTTGTCTATTCCATATTGGGTTTATGGAACGGTATCTGAGCTAATTTGAAACTCTTGTTTTATGTATCACCCCACCTCACCTTTCCCGTTAAGCAGCCATAGTGTGTTTTCTGCATGTGTGACTCTGTTCTGTTTTGTAATTCAGTTCAAGTGTAACGGTTTTTACATTCCCTCTATAAGTGACACCTTATGAGAAGTGTCCTTTTCTGTGTGACTTATTTCACTTAGAATCATCTTACCTAAATCCACTCATCATGCTGCTACTAGCCTTATGACATTGATTTCATGGCTGAGTGATATTCCATTGTACATAAGGACCACAACATTTTTATCCATTTTTCGCTTTCCTGGGATATTTAAGGTGGAAGGAAGTGGAGGTCCTTGTCAACAGAGCAGCCCTAAACTTTGGGGTGCTTGTGTCTTGCTGATTTTCAATTTTCCCACTTTATCCCCCCATGCGTGGAAGTGCCCTATGCTCTCTAAGCTGTGTTTTTTAGATGTTTCCGGACACACCGTACACTTCTCCAGAGTGGCTGTTGGCAATTTACATCCCGCCCATCAGTGTAGCAAGGCTCCCATTTCTCCATGGCCTGTCCTGCATTTCTGGTTTTGACACCTTTTTCAGCATGTCCCTTTTGACCGATGGGAAGCGAGACTTCTTTGTAGCGCTGATTTGCCTTTCCAGGTTGCTTGGTTGGCCAAAAAGGGCGTATGCGTTTTTTCCTGAATATATTCAGGAAAAAACTTATACGCCCTTTTTGGCCAAGGGCATCATTGTCAACGTTTTGCCGCTTTTCATGTGCTTTAAAGGCGATTCGAATCTACCTCCTGAAATCTGTTTCCTGCAATTCTGCCTTGATTTCAAATCCTCTTCTTTGCCTTCCCTCAATATATTTGTGGACGAGAGTTATCATTTATAACTCTGCAGGTTTGTGAATTGCAGTGCCCTGAAGCTCCATTTTACAAGTCGCTTTTTTGGGAGCCGGCCGCAAAAGCGCAGGATGGCTTCAGGCCCTGTTCTGGTTCCGGGGGGCAGCCTGAGCCTGTGGTTAATTCTTCTTCCTGATGGGAAAATTGAGTGACCTGTGCCTGTCCCAACACCAAGAGCTAGTCTCTCATTGGTTCCCCGTCTTCCCGTTCATCCTCAGGACAAATTGCAACCTGTACGGAACAGGAGGTTAAAGGTGCTGATGTTCCAAGTAGGGAGATTGCTAGTAAAGTGGCTGGAATGGCGAACCCGAGCACAAGGAGATGAGAAATGCGGTGCGTTTTAGAAACCTTTCCCCATCACACGGTGTACCATCTTCTGGGTTTCTCATGCATGTTTTCGATGTAGGAAGATGCCCTTGAACCTGGAGATTTGGGACCCATGCGATGGGTAGCACGCAGTATTACTTTAAAGGGTCTGCGTTTGCTCACCAAACCTCACCAAACCTCTCAGCCCCAAGAGTGTCCACCCTTATGTCTCATCCAGCTGTGGGTCTAGATATGGTCAATGCAGGTTGCATCACAGCCCCTGAACGAATTGTGTAAGAATTTCTCTCTCTTTCCCTGTCTTTGTTTCATGGGTTTGTAAAAGTAATTTATTTTTATAATGGGGTTTAGCTGCTTTTCACGGCTGTGTTTATGCCGCCTTACACACACTTGACACACTAACAGAGAGATATCAATACATAGGTTTTAAGATTATTACTAGTCAGATATATTCTTGTGCGGTGAATCGGGCGTGTTGAGTCCAGTTCTCTGAGCAAGGAGTAGGTCTTGTCTATTCCATATTGGGTTTATGGAACGGTATCTGAGCTAATTTGAAACTCTTGTTTTATGTATCACCCCACCTCACCTTTCCCGTTAAGCAGCCATAGTGTGTTTTCTGCATGTGTGACTCTGTTCTGTTTTGTAATTCAGTTCAAGTGTAATGGTTTTTACATTCCCTCTATAAGTGACACCTTATGAGAAGTGTCCTTTTCTGTGTGACTTATTTCACTTAGAATCGTCTTACCTAAATCCACTCATCATGCTGCTACTAGCCTTATGACATTGATTTCATGGCTGAGTGATATTCCATTGTACATAAGGACCACAACTTTTTTATCCATTTTTCGCTTTCCTGGGATATTTAAGGTGGAATGAAGTGGAGGTCCTTGTCAACAGAGCAGCCCTAAACTTTGGGGTGCTTGTGTCTTGCTGATTTTCAATTTTCCCACTTTATCCCCCCATGTGTGGAAGTGCCCTATGCTCTCTAAGCTGTGTTTTTTAGATGTTTCAGGACACACCGTACACTTCTCCAGAGTGGCTGTTGGCAATTTACATCCCGCCCATCAGTGTAGCAAGGCTCCCATTTCTCCATGGCCTGTCCTGCATTTCTGGTTTTGACACTTTTTTCAGCATGTCCCTTTTGACCGATGGGAAGCGAGACTTCTTTGTAGCGCTGATTTGCCTTTCCAGGTTGCTTGGTTGGCCAAAAAGGGCGTATGCGTTTTTTCCTGAATATATTCAGGAAAAAACGTATACGCCCTTTTTGGCCAAGGGCATCATTGTCAACGTTTTGCCGCTTTTCATGTGCTTTAAAGGCGATTCGAATCTACCTCCTGAAATCTGTTTCCTGCAATTCTGCCTTGATTTCAAATCCTCTTCTTTGCCTTCCCTCAATATATTTGTGGACGAGAGTTTTCATTTATAACTCTGCAGGTTTGTGAATTGCAGTGCCCTGAAGCTGCATTTTACAAGTCGCTTTTTTGGGAGCCGGCCGCAAAAGCGCAGGATGGCTTCAGGCCCTGTTCTGGTTCCGGGGGGCAGGCTGAGCCTGTGGTTAATTCTTCTTCCTGATGGGAAAATAGAGTGACCTGTGCCTGTCCCAACACCAAGAGCTAGTCTCTCATTGGTTCCCCGTCTTCCCGTTCATCCTCAGGACAAATTGCAACCTGTACGGAACAGGAGGTTAAAGGTGCTGATGCTCCAAGTAGGGAGATTGCTAGTAAAGTGGCTGGAATGGCGAACCCGAGCACAAGGAGGTGAGAAATGAGGTGCGTTTTAGAAACCTTTCCCCATCACACGGTGTACCATCTTCTGGGTTTCTCATGCATGTTTTCGATGTAGGAAGATGCCCTTGAACCTGGAGATTTGGGACCCATGCGATGGGTAGCACGCAGTATTACTTTAAAGGGTCTGCGTTTGCTCACCCAACCTCACCAAAACTCTCAGCCCCAAGAGTGTCCACCCTTATGTCTCATCCAGCTGTGGGTCTAGATATGGTCAATCCAGGTTGCATCACAGCCCCTGAACGAATTGTGTAAGAATTTCTCTCTCTTTCCCTGTCTTTGTTTCATGGGTTTTTAAAAGTAATTTATTTTTATAATGGGGTTTAGCTGCTTTTCACGGCTGTGTTTAGGCCGCTTTACACCCACTTGACACACTAACAGAGAGATATCAATACATAGGTTTTAAGATTATTACTAGTCAGATATATTCTTGTGCGGTGAATCGGGCGTGTTGAGTCCAGTTCTCTGAGCAAGGAGTAGGTCTTGTCTATTCCATATTGGGTTTATGGAACGGTATCTGAGCTAATTTGAAACTCTTGTTTTATGTATCACCCCACCTCACCTTTCCCGTTAAGCAGCCATAGTGTGTTTTCTGCATGTGTGACTCTGTTCTGTTTTGTAATTCAGTTCAAGTGTAACGGTTTTTACATTCCCTCTATAAGTGACACCTTATGAGAAGTGTCCTTTTCTGTGTGACTTATTTCACTTAGAATCGTCTTACCTAAATCCACTCATCATGCTGCTACTAGCCTTATGACATTGATTTCATGGCTGAGTGATATTCCATTGTACATAAGGACCACAACATTTTTATCCATTTTTCGCTTTCCTGGGATATTTAAGGTGGAAGGAAGTGGAGGTCCTTGTCAACAGAGCAGCCCTAAACTTTGGGGTGCTTGTGTCTTGCTGATTTTCAATTTTCCCACTTTATCCCCCCATGCGTGGAAGTGCCCTATGCTCTCTAAGCTGTGTTTTTTAGATGTTTCAGGACACACCGTACACTTCTCCAGAGTGGCTGTTGGCAATTTACATCCCGCCCATCAGTGTAGCAAGGCTCCCATTTCTCCATGGCCTGTCCTGCATTTCTGGTTTTGACACCTTTTTCAGCATGTCCCTTTTGACCGATGGGAAGCGAGACTTCTTTGTAGCGCTGATTTGCCTTTCCAGGTTGCTTGGTTGGCCAAAAAGGGCGTATGCGTTTTTTCCTGAATATATTCAGGAAAAAACGCATACGCCCTTTTTGGCCAAGGGCATCATTGTCAACGTTTTGCCGCATTTCATGTGCTTTAAAGGCGATTCGAATCTACCTCCTGAAATCTGTTTCCTGCAATTCTGCCTTGATTTCAAATCCTCTTCTTTGCCTTCCTTCAATATATTTGTGGACGAGAGTTATCATTTATAACTCTGCAGGTTTGTGAATTGCAGTGCCCTGAAGCTCCATTTTACAAGTCGCTTTTTTGGGAGCCGGCCGCAAAAGCGCAGGATGGCTTCAGGCCCTGTTCTGGTTCCGGGGGGCAGGCTGAGCCTGTGGTTAATTCTTCTTCCTGATGGGAAAATAGAGTGACCTGTGCCTGTCCCAACACCAAGAGCTAGTCTCTCATTGGTTCCCCGTCTTCCCGTTCATCCTCAGGACAAATTGCAACCTGTACGGAACAGGAGGTTAAAGGTGCTGATGCTCCAAGTAGGGAGATTGCTAGTAAAGTGGCTGGAATGGCGAACCCGAGCACAAGGAGGTGAGAAATGAGGTGCGTTTTAGAAACCTTTCCCCATCACACGGTGTACCATCTTCTGGGTTTCTCATGCATGTTTTCGATGTAGGAAGATGCCCTTGAACCTGGAGATTTGGGACCCATGCGATGGGTAGCACGCAGTATTACTTTAAAGGGTCTGCGTTTGCTCACCCAACCTCACCAAAACTCTCAGCCCCAAGAGTGTCCACCCTTATGTCTCATCCAGCTGTGGGTCTAGATATGGTCAATCCAGGTTGCATCACAGCCCCTGAACGAATTGTGTAAGAATTTCTCTCTCTTTCCCTGTCTTTGTTTCATGGGTTTTTAAAAGTAATTTATTTTTATAATGGGGTTTAGCTGCTTTTCACGGCTGTGTTTAGGCCGCTTTACACCCACTTGACCCACTAACAGAGAGATATCAATACATAGGTTTTAAGATTATTACTAGTCAGATATATTCTTGTGCGGTGAATCGGGCGTGTTGAGTCCAGTTCTCTGAGCAAGGAGTAGGTCTTGTCTATTCCATATTGGGTTTATGGAACGGTATCTGAGCTAATTTGAAACTCTTGTTTTATGTATCACCCCACCTCACCTTTCCCGTTAAGCAGCCATAGTGTGTTTTCTGCATGTGTGACTCTGTTCTGTTTTGTAATTCAGTTCAAGTGTAACGGTTTTTACATTCCCTCTATAAGTGACACCTTATGAGAAGTGTCCTTTTCTGTGTGACTTATTTCACTTAGAATCGTCTTACCTAAATCCACTCATCATGCTGCTACTAGCCTTATGACATTGATTTCATGGCTGAGTGATATTCCATTGTACATAAGGACCACAACATTTTTATCCATTTTTCGCTTTCCTGGGATATTTAAGGTGGAAGGAAGTGGAGGTCCTTGTCAACAGAGCAGCCCTAAACTTTGGGGTGCTTGTGTCTTGCTGATTTTCAATTTTCCCACTTTATCCCCCCATGCGTGGAAGTGCCGTATGCTCTCTAAGCTGTGTTTTTTAGATGTTTCAGGACACACCGTACACTTCTCCAGAGTGGCTGTTGGCAATTTACATCCCGCCCATCAGTGTAGCAAGGCTCCCATTTCTCCATGGCCTGTCCTGCATTTCTGGTTTTGACACCTTTTTCAGCATGTCCCTTTTGACCGATGGGAAGCGAGACTTCTTTGTAGCGCTGATTTGCCTTTCCAGGTTGCTTGGTTGGCCAAAAAGGGCGTATGCGTTTTTTCCTGAATATATTCAGGAAAAAACGCATACGCCCTTTTTGGCCAAGGGCATCATTGTCAACGTTTTGCCCCTTTTCATGTGCTTTAAAGGCGATTCGAATCTACCTCCTAAAATCTGTTTCCTGCAATTCTGCCTTGATTTCAAATCCTCTTCTTTGCCTTCCCTCAATATATTTGTGGACGAGAGTTATCATTTATAACTCTTCAGGTTTGTGAATTGCAGTGCCCTGAAGCTCCATTTTACAAGTCGCTTTTTTGGGAGCCGGCCGCAAAAGCGCAGGATGGCTTCAGGCCCTGTTCTGGTTCCGGGGGGCAGGCTGAGCCTGTGGTTAATTCTTCTTCCTGATGGGAAAATAGAGTGACCTGTGCCTGTCCCAACACCAAGAGCTAGTCTCTCATTGGTTCCCCGTCTTCCCGTTCATCCTCAGGACAAATTGCAACCTGTACGGAACAGGAGGTTAAAGGTGCTGATGCTCCAAGTAGGGAGATTGCTAGTAAAGTGGCTGGAATGGCGAACACGAGCACAAGGAGATGAGAAATGAGGTGCATTTTAGAAACCTTTCCCCATAACACGGTGTACCATATTCTGGGTTTCTCATGCATGTTTTCGATGTAGGAAGATGCCCTTGAACCTGGAGATTTGGGACCCATGCGCTGGGTAGCACGCAGTATTACTTTAAAGGGTCTGCGTTTGCTCACCCAACCTCACCAAACCTCTCAGCCCCAAGAGTGTCCACCCTTATGTCTCATCCAGCTGTGGGTCTAGATATGGTCAATGCAGGTTGCATCACAGCCCCTGAACGAATTGTGTAAGAATTTCTCTCTCTTTCCCTGTCTTTGTTTCATGGGTTTTTAAAAGTAATTTATTTTTATAATGGGGTTTAGCTGCTTTTCACGGCTGTGTTTATGCCGCCTTACATACACTTGACACACTAACAGAGAGATATCAATTCATAGGTTTTAAGATTATTACTAGTCAGATATATTCTTGTGCGGTGAATCGGGCGTGTTGAGTCCAGTTCTCTGAGCAAGGAGTAGGTCTTGTCTATTCCATATTGGGTTTATGGAACGGTATCTGAGCTAATTTGAAACTCTTGTTTTATGTATCACCCCACCTCACCTTTCCCGTTAAGCAGCCATAGTGTGTTTTCTGCATGTGTGACTCTGTTCTGTTTTGTAATTCAGTTCAAGTGTAACGGTTTTTACATTCCCTCTATAAGTGACACCTTATGAGAAGTGTCCTTTTCTGTGTGACTTATTTCACTTAGAATCGTCTTACCTAAATCCACTCATCATGCTGCTACTAGCCTTATGACATTGATTTCATGGCTGAGTGATATTCCATTGTACATAAGGACCACAACATTTTTATCCATTTTTCGCTTTCCTGGGATATTTAAGGTGGAAGGAAGTGGAGGTCCTTGTCAACAGAGCAGCCCTAAACTTTGGGGTGCTTGTGTCTTGCTGATTTTCAATTTTCCCACTTTATCCCCCCATGCGTGGAAGTGCCCTATGCTCTCTAAGCTGTGTTTTTTAGATGTTTCAGGACACACCGTACACTTCTCCAGAGTGGCTGTTGGCAATTTACATCCCGCCCATCAGTGTAGCAAGGCTCCCATTTCTCCATGGCCTGTCCTGCATTTCTGGTTTTGACACCTTTTTCAGCATGTCCCTTTTGACCGATGGGAAGCGAGACTTCTTTGTAGCGCTGATTTGCCTTTCCAGGTTGCTTGGTTGGCCAAAAAGGGCGTATGCGTTTTTTCCTGAATATATTCAGGAAAAAACGCATACGCCCTTTTTGGCCAAGGGCATCATTGTCAACGTTTTGCCGCTTTTCATGTGCTTTAAAGGCGATTCGAATCTACCTCCTGAAATCTGTTTCCTGCAATTCTGCCTTGATTTCAAATCCTCTTCTTTGCCTTCCCTCAATATATTTGTGGACGAGAGTTATCATTTATAACTCTGCAGGTTTGTGAATTGCAGTGCCCTGAAGCTCCATTTTACAAGTCGCTTTTTTGGGAGTCGGCCGCAAAAGCGCCGGATGGCTTCAGGCCCTGTTCTGGTTCCGGGGGGCAGGCTGAGCCTGTGGTTAATTCTTCTTCCTGATGGGAAAATAGAGTGACCTGTGCCTGTCCCAACACCAAGAGCTAGTCTCTCATTGGTTCCCCGTCTTCCCGTTCATCCTCAGGACAAATTGCAACCTGTACGGAACAGGAGGTTAAAGGTGCTGATGCTCCAAGTAGGGAGATTGCTAGTAAAGTGGCTGGAATGGCGAACCCGAGCACAAGGAGGTGAGAAATGAGGTGTGTTTTAGAAACCTTTCCCCATCACACGGTGTACCATCTTCTGGGTTTCTCATGCATGTTTTCGATGTAGGAAGATGCCCTTGAACCTGGAGATTTGGGACCCATGCGATGGGTAGCACGCAGTATTACTTTAAAGGGTCTGCGTTTGCTCACCCAACCTCACCAAAACTCTCAGCCCCAAGAGTGTCCACCCTTATGTCTCATCCAGCTGTGGGTCTAGATATGGTCAATCCAGGTTGCATCACAGCCCCTGAACGAATTGTGTAAGAATTTCTCTCTCTTTCCCTGTCTTTGTTTCATGGGTTTTTAAAAGTAATTTATTTTTATAATGGGGTTTAGCTGCTTTTCACGGCTGTGTTTAGGCCGCTTTACACCCACTTGACACACTAACAGAGAGATATCAATACATAGGTTTTAAGATTATTACTAGTCAGATATATTCTTGTGCGGTGAATCAGGCGTGTTGAGTCCAGTTCTCTGAGCAAGGAGTAGGTCTTGTCTATTCCATATTGGGTTTATGGAACGGTATCTGAGCTAATTTGAAACTCTTGTTTTATGTATCACCCCACCTCACCTTTCCCGTTAAGCAGCCATAGTGTGTTTTCTGCATGTGTGACTCTGTTCTGTTTTGTAATTCAGTTCAAGTGTAACGGTTTTTACATTCCCTCTATAAGTGACACCTTATGAGAAGTGTCCTTTTCTGTGTGACTTATTTCACTTAGAATCATCTTACCTAAATCCACTCATCATGCTGCTACTAGCCTTATGACATTGATTTCATGGCTGAGTGATATTCCATTGTACATAAGGACCACAACATTTTTATCCATTTTTCGCTTTCCTGGGATATTTAAGGTGGAAGGAAGTGGAGGTCCTTGTCAACAGAGCAGCCCTAAACTTTGGGGTGCTTGTGTCTTGCTGATTTTCAATTTTCCCACTTTATCCCCCCATGCGTGGAAGTGCCCTATGCTCTCTAAGCTGTGTTTTTTAGATGTTTCAGGACACACCGTACACTTCTCCAGAGTGGCTGTTGGCAATTTACATCCCGCCCATCAGTGTAGCAAGGCTCCCATTTCTCCATGGCCTGTCCTGCATTTCTGGTTTTGACACCTTTTTCAGCATGTCCCTTTTGACCGATGGGAAGCGAGACTTCTTTGTAGCGCTGATTTGCCTTTCCAGGTTGCTTGGTTGGCCAAAAAGGGCGTATGCGTTTTTTCCTGAATATATTCAGGAAAAAACTTATACGCCCTTTTTGGCCAAGGGCATCATTGTCAACGTTTTGCCGCTTTTCATGTGCTTTAAAGGCGATTCGAATCTACCTCCTGAAATCTGTTTCCTGCAATTCTGCCTTGATTTCAAATCCTCTTCTTTGCCTTCCCTCAATATATTTGTGGACGAGAGTTATCATTTATAACTCTGCAGGTTTGTGAATTGCAGTGCCCTGAAGCTCCATTTTACAAGTCGCTTTTTTGGGAGCCGGCCGCAAAAGCGCAGGATGGCTTCAGGCCCTGTTCTGGTTCCGGGGGGCAGGCTGAGCCTGTGGTTAATTCTTCTTCCTGATGGGAAAATTGAGTGACCTGTGCCTGTCCCAACACCAAGAGCTAGTCTCTCATTGGTTCCCCGTCTTCCCGTTCATCCTCAGGACAAATTGCAACCTGTACGGAACAGGAGGTTAAAGGTGCTGATGTTCCAAGTAGGGAGATTGCTAGTAAAGTGGCTGGAATGGCGAACCCGAGCACAAGGAGATGAGAAATGCGGTGCGTTTTAGAAACCTTTCCCCATCACACGGTGTACCATCTTCTGGGTTTCTCATGCATGTTTTCGATGTAGGAAGATGCCCTTGAACCTGGAGATTTGGGACCCATGCGATGGGTAGCACGCAGTATTACTTTAAAGGGTCTGCGTTTGCTCACCAAACCTCACCAAACCTCTCAGCCCCAAGAGTGTCCACCCTTATGTCTCATCCAGCTGTGGGTCTAGATATGGTCAATGCAGGTTGCATCACAGCCCCTGAACGAATTGTGTAAGAATTTCTCTCTCTTTCCCTGTCTTTGTTTCATGGGTTTTTAAAAGTAATTTATTTTTATAATGGGGTTTAGCTGCTTTTCACGGCTGTGTTTATGCCGCCTTACACACACTTGACACACTAACAGAGAGATATCAATACATAGGTTTTAAGATTATTACTAGTCAGATATATTCTTGTGCGGTGAATCGGGCGTGTTGAGTCCAGTTCTCTGAGCAAGGAGTAGGTCTTGTCTATTCCATATTGGGTTTATGGAACGGTATCTGAGCTAATTTGAAACTCTTGTTTTATGTATCACCCCACCTCACCTTTCCCGTTAAGCAGCCATAGTGTGTTTTCTGCATGTGTGACTCTGTTCTGTTTTGTAATTCAGTTCAAGTGTAATGGTTTTTACATTCCCTCTATAAGTGACACCTTATGAGAAGTGTCCTTTTCTGTGTGACTTATTTCACTTAGAATCGTCTTACCTAAATCCACTCATCATGCTGCTACTAGCCTTATGACATTGATTTCATGGCTGAGTGATATTCCATTGTACATAAGGACCACAACTTTTTTATCCATTTTTCGCTTTCCTGGGATATTTAAGGTGGAATGAAGTGGAGGTCCTTGTCAACAGAGCAGCCCTAAACTTTGGGGTGCTTGTGTCTTGCTGATTTTCAATTTTCCCACTTTATCCCCCCATGTGTGGAAGTGCCCTATGCTCTCTAAGCTGTGTTTTTTAGATGTTTCAGGACACACCGTACACTTCTCCAGAGTGGCTGTTGGCAATTTACATCCCGCCCATCAGTGTAGCAAGGCTCCCATTTCTCCATGGCCTGTCCTGCATTTCTGGTTTTGACACTTTTTTCAGCATGTCCCTTTTGACCGATGGGAAGCGAGACTTCTTTGTAGCGCTGATTTGCCTTTCCAGGTTGCTTGGTTGGCCAAAAAGGGCGTATGCGTTTTTTCCTGAATATATTCAGGAAAAAACGTATACGCCCTTTTTGGCCAAGGGCATCATTGTCAACGTTTTGCCGCTTTTCATGTGCTTTAAAGGCGATTCGAATCTACCTCCTGAAATCTGTTTCCTGCAATTCTGCCTTGATTTCAAATCCTCTTCTTTGCCTTCCCTCAATATATTTGTGGACGAGAGTTTTCATTTATAACTCTGCAGGTTTGTGAATTGCAGTGCCCTGAAGCTGCATTTTACAAGTCGCTTTTTTGGGAGCCGGCCGCAAAAGCGCAGGATGGCTTCAGGCCCTGTTCTGGTTCCGGGGGGCAGGCTGAGCCTGTGGTTAATTCTTCTTCCTGATGGGAAAATAGAGTGACCTGTGCCTGTCCCAACACCAAGAGCTAGTCTCTCATTGGTTCCCCGTCTTCCCGTTCATCCTCAGGACAAATTGCAACCTGTACGGAACAGGAGGTTAAAGGTGCTGATGCTCCAAGTAGGGAGATTGCTAGTAAAGTGGCTGGAATGGCGAACCCGAGCACAAGGAGGTGAGAAATGAGGTGCGTTTTAGAAACCTTTCCCCATCACACGGTGTACCATCTTCTGGGTTTCTCATGCATGTTTTCGATGTAGGAAGATGCCCTTGAACCTGGAGATTTGGGACCCATGCGATGGGTAGCACGCAGTATTACTTTAAAGGGTCTGCGTTTGCTCACCCAACCTCACCAAAACTCTCAGCCCCAAGAGTGTCCACCCTTATGTCTCATCCAGCTGTGGGTCTAGATATGGTCAATCCAGGTTGCATCACAGCCCCTGAACGAATTGTGTAAGAATTTCTCTCTCTTTCCCTGTCTTTGTTTCATGGGTTTTTAAAAGTAATTTATTTTTATAATGGGGTTTAGCTGCTTTTCACGGCTGTGTTTAGGCCGCTTTACACCCACTTGACACACTAACAGAGAGATATCAATACATAGGTTTTAAGATTATTACTAGTCAGATATATTCTTGTGCGGTGAATCGGGCGTGTTGAGTCCAGTTCTCTGAGCAAGGAGTAGGTCTTGTCTATTCCATATTGGGTTTATGGAACGGTATCTGAGCTAATTTGAAACTCTTGTTTTATGTATCACCCCACCTCACCTTTCCCGTTAAGCAGCCATAGTGTGTTTTCTGCATGTGTGACTCTGTTCTGTTTTGTAATTCAGTTCAAGTGTAACGGTTTTTACATTCCCTCTATAAGTGACACCTTATGAGAAGTGTCCTTTTCTGTGTGACTTATTTCACTTAGAATCGTCTTACCTAAATCCACTCATCATGCTGCTACTAGCCTTATGACATTGATTTCATGGCTGAGTGATATTCCATTGTACATAAGGACCACAACATTTTTATCCATTTTTCGCTTTCCTGGGATATTTAAGGTGGAAGGAAGTGGAGGTCCTTGTCAACAGAGCAGCCCTAAACTTTGGGGTGCTTGTGTCTTGCTGATTTTCAATTTTCCCACTTTATCCCCCCATGCGTGGAAGTGCCCTATGCTCTCTAAGCTGTGTTTTTTAGATGTTTCAGGACACACCGTACACTTCTCCAGAGTGGCTGTTGGCAATTTACATCCCGCCCATCAGTGTAGCAAGGCTCCCATTTCTCCATGGCCTGTCCTGCATTTCTGGTTTTGACACCTTTTTCAGCATGTCCCTTTTGACCGATGGGAAGCGAGACTTCTTTGTAGCGCTGATTTGCCTTTCCAGGTTGCTTGGTTGGCCAAAAAGGGCGTATGCGTTTTTTCCTGAATATATTCAGGAAAAAACGCATACGCCCTTTTTGGCCAAGGGCATCATTGTCAACGTTTTGCCGCATTTCATGTGCTTTAAAGGCGATTCGAATCTACCTCCTGAAATCTGTTTCCTGCAATTCTGCCTTGATTTCAAATCCTCTTCTTTGCCTTCCTTCAATATATTTGTGGACGAGAGTTATCATTTATAACTCTGCAGGTTTGTGAATTGCAGTGCCCTGAAGCTCCATTTTACAAGTCGCTTTTTTGGGAGCCGGCCGCAAAAGCGCAGGATGGCTTCAGGCCCTGTTCTGGTTCCGGGGGGCAGGCTGAGCCTGTGGTTAATTCTTCTTCCTGATGGGAAAATAGAGTGACCTGTGCCTGTCCCAACACCAAGAGCTAGTCTCTCATTGGTTCCCCGTCTTCCCGTTCATCCTCAGGACAAATTGCAACCTGTACGGAACAGGAGGTTAAAGGTGCTGATGCTCCAAGTAGGGAGATTGCTAGTAAAGTGGCTGGAATGGCGAACCCGAGCACAAGGAGGTGAGAAATGAGGTGCGTTTTAGAAACCTTTCCCCATCACACGGTGTACCATCTTCTGGGTTTCTCATGCATGTTTTCGATGTAGGAAGATGCCCTTGAACCTGGAGATTTGGGACCCATGCGATGGGTAGCACGCAGTATTACTTTAAAGGGTCTGCGTTTGCTCACCCAACCTCACCAAAACTCTCAGCCCCAAGAGTGTCCACCCTTATGTCTCATCCAGCTGTGGGTCTAGATATGGTCAATCCAGGTTGCATCACAGCCCCTGAACGAATTGTGTAAGAATTTCTCTCTCTTTCCCTGTCTTTGTTTCATGGGTTTTTAAAAGTAATTTATTTTTATAATGGGGTTTAGCTGCTTTTCACGGCTGTGTTTAGGCCGCTTTACACCCACTTGACCCACTAACAGAGAGATATCAATACATAGGTTTTAAGATTATTACTAGTCAGATATATTCTTGTGCGGTGAATCGGGCGTGTTGAGTCCAGTTCTCTGAGCAAGGAGTAGGTCTTGTCTATTCCATATTGGGTTTATGGAACGGTATCTGAGCTAATTTGAAACTCTTGTTTTATGTATCACCCCACCTCACCTTTCCCGTTAAGCAGCCATAGTGTGTTTTCTGCATGTGTGACTCTGTTCTGTTTTGTAATTCAGTTCAAGTGTAACGGTTTTTACATTCCCTCTATAAGTGACACCTTATGAGAAGTGTCCTTTTCTGTGTGACTTATTTCACTTAGAATCGTCTTACCTAAATCCACTCATCATGCTGCTACTAGCCTTATGACATTGATTTCATGGCTGAGTGATATTCCATTGTACATAAGGACCACAACATTTTTATCCATTTTTCGCTTTCCTGGGATATTTAAGGTGGAAGGAAGTGGAGGTCCTTGTCAACAGAGCAGCCCTAAACTTTGGGGTGCTTGTGTCTTGCTGATTTTCAATTTTCCCACTTTATCCCCCCATGCGTGGAAGTGCCCTATGCTCTCTAAGCTGTGTTTTTTAGATGTTTCAGGACACACCGTACACTTCTCCAGAGTGGCTGTTGGCAATTTACATCCCGCCCATCAGTGTAGCAAGGCTCCCATTTCTCCATGGCCTGTCCTGCATTTCTGGTTTTGACACCTTTTTCAGCATGTCCCTTTTGACCGATGGGAAGCGAGACTTCTTTGTAGCGCTGATTTGCCTTTCCAGGTTGCTTGGTTGGCCAAAAAGGGCGTATGCGTTTTTTCCTGAATATATTCAGGAAAAAACGCATACGCCCTTTTTGGCCAAGGGCATCATTGTCAACGTTTTGCCCCTTTTCATGTGCTTTAAAGGCGATTCGAATCTACCTCCTAAAATCTGTTTCCTGCAATTCTGCCTTGATTTCAAATCCTCTTCTTTGCCTTCCCTCAATATATTTGTGGACGAGAGTTATCATTTATAACTCTTCAGGTTTGTGAATTGCAGTGCCCTGAAGCTCCATTTTACAAGTCGCTTTTTTGGGAGCCGGCCGCAAAAGCGCAGGATGGCTTCAGGCCCTGTTCTGGTTCCGGGGGGCAGGCTGAGCCTGTGGTTAATTCTTCTTCCTGATGGGAAAATAGAGTGACCTGTGCCTGTCCCAACACCAAGAGCTAGTCTCTCATTGGTTCCCCGTCTTCCCGTTCATCCTCAGGACAAATTGCAACCTGTACGGAACAGGAGGTTAAAGGTGCTGATGCTCCAAGTAGGGAGATTGCTAGTAAAGTGGCTGGAATGGCGAACACGAGCACAAGGAGATGAGAAATGAGGTGCATTTTAGAAACCTTTCCCCATAACACGGTGTACCATATTCTGGGTTTCTCATGCATGTTTTCGATGTAGGAAGATGCCCTTGAACCTGGAGATTTGGGACCCATGCGCTGGGTAGCACGCAGTATTACTTTAAAGGGTCTGCGTTTGCTCACCCAACCTCACCAAACCTCTCAGCCCCAAGAGTGTCCACCCTTATGTCTCATCCAGCTGTGGGTCTAGATATGGTCAATGCAGGTTGCATCACAGCCCCTGAACGAATTGTGTAAGAATTTCTCTCTCTTTCCCTGTCTTTGTTTCATGGGTTTTTAAAAGTAATTTATTTTTATAATGGGGTTTAGCTGCTTTTCACGGCTGTGTTTATGCCGCCTTACATACACTTGACACACTAACAGAGAGATATCAATACATAGGTTTTAAGATTATTACTAGTCAGATATATTCTTGTGCGGTGAATCGGGCGTGTTGAGTCCAGTTCTCTGAGCAAGGAGTAGGTCTTGTCTATTCCATATTGGGTTTATGGAACGGTATCTGAGCTAATTTGAAACTCTTGTTTTATGTATCACCCCACCTCACCTTTCCCGTTAAGCAGCCATAGTGTGTTTTCTGCATGTGTGACTCTGTTCTGTTTTGTAATTCAGTTCAAGTGTAACGGTTTTTACATTCCCTCTATAAGTGACACCTTATGAGAAGTGTCCTTTTCTGTGTGACTTATTTCACTTAGAATCGTCTTACCTAAATCCACTCATCATGCTGCTACTAGCCTTATGACATTGATTTCATGGCTGAGTGATATTCCATTGTACATAAGGACCACAACATTTTTATCCATTTTTCGCTTTCCTGGGATATTTAAGGTGGAAGGAAGTGGAGGTCCTTGTCAACAGAGCAGCCCTAAACTTTGGGGTGCTTGTGTCTTGCTGATTTTCAATTTTCCCACTTTATCCCCCCATGCGTGGAAGTGCCCTATGCTCTCTAAGCTGTGTTTTTTAGATGTTTCAGGACACACCGTACACTTCTCCAGAGTGGCTGTTGGCAATTTACATCCCGCCCATCAGTGTAGCAAGGCTCCCATTTCTCCATGGCCTGTCCTGCATTTCTGGTTTTGACACCTTTTTCAGCATGTCCCTTTTGACCGATGGGAAGCGAGACTTCTTTGTAGCGCTGATTTGCCTTTCCAGGTTGCTTGGTTGGCCAAAAAGGGCGTATGCGTTTTTTCCTGAATATATTCAGGAAAAAACGCATACGCCCTTTTTGGCCAAGGGCATCATTGTCAACGTTTTGCCGCTTTTCATGTGCTTTAAAGGCGATTCGAATCTACCTCCTGAAATCTGTTTCCTGCAATTCTGCCTTGATTTCAAATCCTCTTCTTTGCCTTCCCTCAATATATTTGTGGACGAGAGTTATCATTTATAACTCTGCAGGTTTGTGAATTGCAGTGCCCTGAAGCTCCATTTTACAAGTCGCTTTTTTGGGAGCCGGCCGCAAAAGCGCAGGATGGCTTCAGGCCCTGTTCTGGTTCCGGGGGGCAGGCTGAGCCTGTGGTTAATTCTTCTTCCTGATGGGAAAATAGAGTGACCTGTGCCTGTCCCAACACCAAGAGCTAGTCTCTCATTGGTTCCCCGTCTTCCCGTTCATCCTCAGGACAAATTGCAACCTGTACGGAACAGGAGGTTAAAGGTGCTGATGCTCCAAGTAGGGAGATTGCTAGTAAAGTGGCTGGAATGGCGAACCCGAGCACAAGGAGGTGAGAAATGAGGTGTGTTTTAGAAACCTTTCCCCATCACACGGTGTACCATCTTCTGGGTTTCTCATGCATGTTTTCGATGTAGGAAGATGCCCTTGAACCTGGAGATTTGGGACCCATGCGATGGGTAGCACGCAGTATTACTTTAAAGGGTCTGCGTTTGCTCACCAAACCTCACCAAACCTCTCAGCCCCAAGAGTGTCCACCCTTATGTCTCATCCAGCTGTGGGTCTAGATATGGTCAATCCAGGTTGCATCACAGCCCCTGAACGAATTGTGTAAGAATTTCTCTCTCTTTCCCTGTCTTTGTTTCATGGGTTTTTAAAAGTAATTTATTTTTATAATGGGGTTTAGCTGCTTTTCACGGCTGTGTTTATGCCGCCTTACACACACTTGACACACTAACAGAGAGATATCAATACATAGGTTTTAAGATTATTACTAGTCAGATATATTCTTGTGCGGTGAATCGGGCGTGTTGAGTCCAGTTCTCTGAGCAAGGAGTAGGTCTTGTCTATTCCATATTGGGTTTATGGAACGGTATCTGAGCTAATTTGAAACTCTTGTTTTATGTATCACCCCACCTCACCTTTCCCGTTAAGCAGCCATAGTGTGTTTTCTGCATGTGTGACTCTGTTCTGTTTTGTAATTCAGTTCAAGTGTAATGGTTTTTACATTCCCTCTATAAGTGACACCTTATGAGAAGTGTCCTTTTCTGTGTGACTTATTTCACTTAGAATCGTCTTACCTAAATCCACTCATCATGCTGCTACTAGCCTTATGACATTGATTTCATGGCTGAGTGATATTCCATTGTACATAAGGACCACAACTTTTTTATCCATTTTTCGCTTTCCTGGGATATTTAAGGTGGAATGAAGTGGAGGTCCTTGTCAACAGAGCAGCCCTAAACTTTGGGGTGCTTGTGTCTTGCTGATTTTCAATTTTCCCACTTTATCCCCCCATGTGTGGAAGTGCCCTATGCTCTCTAAGCTGTGTTTTTTAGATGTTTCAGGACACACCGTACACTTCTCCAGAGTGGCTGTTGGCAATTTACATCCCGCCCATCAGTGTAGCAAGGCTCCCATTTCTCCATGGCCTGTCCTGCATTTCTGGTTTTGACACTTTTTTCAGCATGTCCCTTTTGACCGATGGGAAGCGAGACTTCTTTGTAGCGCTGATTTGCCTTTCCAGGTTGCTTGGTTGGCCAAAAAGGGCGTATGCGTTTTTTCCTGAATATATTCAGGAAAAAACGTATACGCCCTTTTTGGCCAAGGGCATCATTGTCAACGTTTTGCCGCTTTTCATGTGCTTTAAAGGCGATTCGAATCTACCTCCTGAAATCTGTTTCCTGCAATTCTGCCTTGATTTCAAATCCTCTTCTTTGCCTTCCCTCAATATATTTGTGGACGAGAGTTTTCATTTATAACTCTGCAGGTTTGTGAATTGCAGTGCCCTGAAGCTGCATTTTACAAGTCGCTTTTTTGGGAGCCGGCCGCAAAAGCGCAGGATGGCTTCAGGCCCTGTTCTGGTTCCGGGGGGCAGGCTGAGCCTGTGGTTAATTCTTCTTCCTGATGGGAAAATAGAGTGACCTGTGACTGTCCCAACACCAAGAGCTAGTCTCTCATTGGTTCCCCGTCTTCCCGTTCATCCTCAGGACAAATTGCAACCTGTACGGAACAGGAGGTTAAAGGTGCTGATGCTCCAAGTAGGGAGATTGCTAGTAAAGTGGCTGGAATGGCGAACACGAGCACAAGGAGATGAGAAATGAGGTGCATTTTAGAAACCTTTCCCCATAACACGGTGTACCATATTCTGGGTTTCTCATGCATGTTTTCGATGTAGGAAGATGCCCTTGAACCTGGAGATTTGGGACCCATGCGCTGGGTAGCACGCAGTATTACTTTAAAGGGTCTGCGTTTGCTCACCCAACCTCACCAAACCTCTCAGCCCCAAGAGTGTCCACCCTTATGTCTCATCCAGCTGTGGGTCTAGATATGGTCAATGCAGGTTGCATCACAGCCCCTGAACGAATTGTGTAAGAATTTCTCTCTCTTTCCCTGTCTTTGTTTCATGGGTTTTTAAAAGTAATTTATTTTTATAATGGGGTTTAGCTGCTTTTCACGGCTGTGTTTATGCCGCCTTACATACACTTGACACACTAACAGAGAGATATCAATACATAGGTTTTAAGATTATTACTAGTCAGATATATTCTTGTGCGGTGAATCGGGCGTGTTGAGTCCAGTTCTCTGAGCAAGGAGTAGGTCTTGTCTATTCCATATTGGGTTTATGGAACGGTATCTGAGCTAATTTGAAACTCTTGTTTTATGTATCACCCCACCTCACCTTTCCCGTTAAGCAGCCATAGTGTGTTTTCTGCATGTGTGACTCTGTTCTGTTTTGTAATTCAGTTCAAGTGTAACGGTTTTTACATTCCCTCTATAAGTGACACCTTATGAGAAGTGTCCTTTTCTGTGTGACTTATTTCACTTAGAATCGTCTTACCTAAATCCACTCATCATGCTGCTACTAGCCTTATGACATTGATTTCATGGCTGAGTGATATTCCATTGTACATAAGGACCACAACATTTTTATCCATTTTTCGCTTTCCTGGGATATTTAAGGTGGAAGGAAGTGGAGGTCCTTGTCAACAGAGCAGCCCTAAACTTTGGGGTGCTTGTGTCTTGCTGATTTTCAATTTTCCCACTTTATCCCCCCATGCGTGGAAGTGCCCTATGCTCTCTAAGCTGTGTTTTTTAGATGTTTCAGGACACACCGTACACTTCTCCAGAGTGGCTGTTGGCAATTTACATCCCGCCCATCAGTGTAGCAAGGCTCCCATTTCTCCATGGCCTGTCCTGCATTTCTGGTTTTGACACCTTTTTCAGCATGTCCCTTTTGACCGATGGGAAGCGAGACTTCTTTGTAGCGCTGATTTGCCTTTCCAGGTTGCTTGGTTGGCCAAAAAGGGCGTATGCGTTTTTTCCTGAATATATTCAGGAAAAAACGCATACGCCCTTTTTGGCCAAGGGCATCATTGTCAACGTTTTGCCGCTTTTCATGTGCTTTAAAGGCGATTCGAATCTACCTCCTGAAATCTGTTTCCTGCAATTCTGCCTTGATTTCAAATCCTCTTCTTTGCCTTCCCTCAATATATTTGTGGACGAGAGTTATCATTTATAACTCTGCAGGTTTGTGAATTGCAGTGCCCTGAAGCTCCATTTTACAAGTCGCTTTTTTGGGAGTCGGCCGCAAAAGCGCAGGATGGCTTCAGGCCCTGTTCTGGTTCCGGGGGGCAGGCTGAGCCTGTGGTTAATTCTTCTTCCTGATGGGAAAATAGAGTGACCTGTGCCTGTCCCAACACCAAGAGCTAGTCTCTCATTGGTTACCCGTCTTCCCGTTCATCCTCAGGACAAATTGCAACCTGTACGGAACAGGAGGTTAAAGGTGCTGATGCTCCAAGTAGGGAGATTGCTAGTAAAGTGGCTGGAATGGCGAACCCGAGCACAAGGAGGTGAGAAATGAGGTGTGTTTTAGAAACCTTTCCCCATCACACGGTGTACCATCTTCTGGGTTTCTCATGCATGTTTTCGATGTAGGAAGATGCCCTTGAACCTGGAGATTTGGGACCCATGCGATGGGTAGCACGCAGTATTACTTTAAAGGGTCTGCGTTTGCTCACCCAACCTCACCAAAACTCTCAGCCCCAAGAGTGTCCACCCTTATGTCTCATCCAGCTGTGGGTCTAGATATGGTCAATCCAGGTTGCATCACAGCCCCTGAACGAATTGTGTAAGAATTTCTCTCTCTTTCCCTGTCTTTGTTTCATGGGTTTTTAAAAGTAATTTATTTTTATAATGGGGTTTAGCTGCTTTTCACGGCTGTGTTTAGGCCGCTTTACACCCACTTGACACACTAACAGAGAGATATCAATACATAGGTTTTAAGATTATTACTAGTCAGATATATTCTTGTGCGGTGAATCAGGCGTGTTGAGTCCAGTTCTCTGAGCAAGGAGTAGGTCTTGTCTATTCCATATTGGGTTTATGGAACGGTATCTGAGCTAATTTGAAACTCTTGTTTTATGTATCACCCCACCTCACCTTTCCCGTTAAGCAGCCATAGTGTGTTTTCTGCATGTGTGACTCTGTTCTGTTTTGTAATTCAGTTCAAGTGTAACGGTTTTTACATTCCCTCTATAAGTGACACCTTATGAGAAGTGTCCTTTTCTGTGTGACTTATTTCACTTAGAATCATCTTACCTAAATCCACTCATCATGCTGCTACTAGCCTTATGACATTGATTTCATGGCTGAGTGATATTCCATTGTACATAAGGACCACAACATTTTTATCCATTTTTCGCTTTCCTGGGATATTTAAGGTGGAAGGAAGTGGAGGTCCTTGTCAACAGAGCAGCCCTAAACTTTGGGGTGCTTGTGTCTTGCTGATTTTCAATTTTCCCACTTTATCCCCCCATGCGTGGAAGTGCCCTATGCTCTCTAAGCTGTGTTTTTTAGATGTTTCAGGACACACCGTACACTTCTCCAGAGTGGCTGTTGGCAATTTACATCCCGCCCATCAGTGTAGCAAGGCTCCCATTTCTCCATGGCCTGTCCTGCATTTCTGGTTTTGACACCTTTTTCAGCATGTCCCTTTTGACCGATGGGAAGCGAGACTTCTTTGTAGCGCTGATTTGCCTTTCCAGGTTGCTTGGTTGGCCAAAAAGGGCGTATGCGTTTTTTCCTGAATATATTCAGGAAAAAACTTATACGCCCTTTTTGGCCAAGGGCATCATTGTCAACGTTTTGCCGCTTTTCATGTGCTTTAAAGGCGATTCGAATCTACCTCCTGAAATCTGTTTCCTGCAATTCTGCCTTGATTTCAAATCCTCTTCTTTGCCTTCCCTCAATATATTTGTGGACGAGAGTTATCATTTATAACTCTGCAGGTTTGTGAATTGCAGTGCCCTGAAGCTCCATTTTACAAGTCGCTTTTTTGGGAGCCGGCCGCAAAAGCGCAGGATGGCTTCAGGCCCTGTTCTGGTTCCGGGGGGCAGGCTGAGCCTGTGGTTAATTCTTCTTCCTGATGGGAAAATTGAGTGACCTGTGCCTGTCCCAACACCAAGAGCTAGTCTCTCATTGGTTCCCCGTCTTCCCGTTCATCCTCAGGACAAATTGCAACCTGTACGGAACAGGAGGTTAAAGGTGCTGATGTTCCAAGTAGGGAGATTGCTAGTAAAGTGGCTGGAATGGCGAACCCGAGCACAAGGAGATGAGAAATGCGGTGCGTTTTAGAAACCTTTCCCCATCACACGGTGTACCATCTTCTGGGTTTCTCATGCATGTTTTCGATGTAGGAAGATGCCCTTGAACCTGGAGATTTGGGACCCATGCGATGGGTAGCACGCAGTATTACTTTAAAGGGTCTGCGTTTGCTCACCAAACCTCACCAAACCTCTCAGCCCCAAGAGTGTCCACCCTTATGTCTCATCCAGCTGTGGGTCTAGATATGGTCAATGCAGGTTGCATCACAGCCCCTGAACGAATTGTGTAAGAATTTCTCTCTCTTTCCCTGTCTTTGTTTCATGGGTTTTTAAAAGTAATTTATTTTTATAATGGGGTTTAGCTGCTTTTCACGGCTGTGTTTATGCCGCCTTACACACACTTGACACACTAACAGAGAGATATCAATACATAGGTTTTAAGATTATTACTAGTCAGATATATTCTTGTGCGGTGAATCGGGCGTGTTGAGTCCAGTTCTCTGAGCAAGGAGTAGGTCTTGTCTATTCCATATTGGGTTTATGGAACGGTATCTGAGCTAATTTGAAACTCTTGTTTTATGTATCACCCCACCTCACCTTTCCCGTTAAGCAGCCATAGTGTGTTTTCTGCATGTGTGACTCTGTTCTGTTTTGTAATTCAGTTCAAGTGTAATGGTTTTTACATTCCCTCTATAAGTGACACCTTATGAGAAGTGTCCTTTTCTGTGTGACTTATTTCACTTAGAATCGTCTTACCTAAATCCACTCATCATGCTGCTACTAGCCTTATGACATTGATTTCATGGCTGAGTGATATTCCATTGTACATAAGGACCACAACTTTTTTATCCATTTTTCGCTTTCCTGGGATATTTAAGGTGGAATGAAGTGGAGGTCCTTGTCAACAGAGCAGCCCTAAACTTTGGGGTGCTTGTGTCTTGCTGATTTTCAATTTTCCCACTTTATCCCCCCATGTGTGGAAGTGCCCTATGCTCTCTAAGCTGTGTTTTTTAGATGTTTCAGGACACACCGTACACTTCTCCAGAGTGGCTGTTGGCAATTTACATCCCGCCCATCAGTGTAGCAAGGCTCCCATTTCTCCATGGCCTGTCCTGCATTTCTGGTTTTGACACTTTTTTCAGCATGGCCCTTTTGACCGATGGGAAGCGAGACTTCTTTGTAGCGCTGATTTGCCTTTCCAGGTTGCTTGGTTGGCCAAAAAGGGCGTATGCGTTTTTTCCTGAATATATTCAGGAAAAAACGTATACGCCCTTTTTGGCCAAGGGCATCATTGTCAACGTTTTGCCGCTTTTCATGTGCTTTAAAGGCGATTCGAATCTACCTCCTGAAATCTGTTTCCTGCAATTCTGCCTTGATTTCAAATCCTCTTCTTTGCCTTCCCTCAATATATTTGTGGACGAGAGTTTTCATTTATAACTCTGCAGGTTTGTGAATTGCAGTGCCCTGAAGCTGCATTTTACAAGTCGCTTTTTTGGGAGCCGGCCGCAAAAGCGCAGGATGGCTTCAGGCCCTGTTCTGGTTCCGGGGGGCAGGCTGAGCCTGTGGTTAATTCTTCTTCCTGATGGGAAAATAGAGTGACCTGTGACTGTCCCAACACCAAGAGCTAGTCTCTCATTGGTTCCCCGTCTTCCCGTTCATCCTCAGGACAAATTGCAACCTGTACGGAACAGGAGGTTAAAGGTGCTGATGCTCCAAGTAGGGAGATTGCTAGTAAAGTGGCTGGAATGGCGAACACGAGCACAAGGAGATGAGAAATGAGGTGCATTTTAGAAACCTTTCCCCATAACACGGTGTACCATATTCTGGGTTTCTCATGCATGTTTTCGATGTAGGAAGATGCCCTTGAACCTGGAGATTTGGGACCCATGCGCTGGGTAGCACGCAGTATTACTTTAAAGGGTCTGCGTTTGCTCACCCAACCTCACCAAACCTCTCAGCCCCAAGAGTGTCCACCCTTATGTCTCATCCAGCTGTGGGTCTAGATATGGTCAATGCAGGTTGCATCACAGCCCCTGAACGAATTGTGTAAGAATTTCTCTCTCTTTCCCTGTCTTTGTTTCATGGGTTTTTAAAAGTAATTTATTTTTATAATGGGGTTTAGCTGCTTTTCACGGCTGTGTTTATGCCGCCTTACATACACTTGACACACTAACAGAGAGATATCAATACATAGGTTTTAAGATTATTACTAGTCAGATATATTCTTGTGCGGTGAATCGGGCGTGTTGAGTCCAGTTCTCTGAGCAAGGAGTAGGTCTTGTCTATTCCATATTGGGTTTATGGAACGGTATCTGAGCTAATTTGAAACTCTTGTTTTATGTATCACCCCACCTCACCTTTCCCGTTAAGCAGCCATAGTGTGTTTTCTGCATGTGTGACTCTGTTCTGTTTTGTAATTCAGTTCAAGTGTAACGGTTTTTACATTCCCTCTATAAGTGACACCTTATGAGAAGTGTCCTTTTCTGTGTGACTTATTTCACTTAGAATCGTCTTACCTAAATCCACTCATCATGCTGCTACTAGCCTTATGACATTGATTTCATGGCTGAGTGATATTCCATTGTACATAAGGACCACAACATTTTTATCCATTTTTCGCTTTCCTGGGATATTTAAGGTGGAAGGAAGTGGAGGTCCTTGTCAACAGAGCAGCCCTAAACTTTGGGGTGCTTGTGTCTTGCTGATTTTCAATTTTCCCACTTTATCCCCCCATGCGTGGAAGTGCCCTATGCTCTCTAAGCTGTGTTTTTTAGATGTTTCAGGACACACCGTACACTTCTCCAGAGTGGCTGTTGGCAATTTACATCCCGCCCATCAGTGTAGCAAGGCTCCCATTTCTCCATGGCCTGTCCTGCATTTCTGGTTTTGACACCTTTTTCAGCATGTCCCTTTTGACCGATGGGAAGCGAGACTTCTTTGTAGCGCTGATTTGCCTTTCCAGGTTGCTTGGTTGGCCAAAAAGGGCGTATGCGTTTTTTCCTGAATATATTCAGGAAAAAACGCATACGCCCTTTTTGGCCAAGGGCATCATTGTCAACGTTTTGCCGCTTTTCATGTGCTTTAAAGGCGATTCGAATCTACCTCCTGAAATCTGTTTCCTGCAATTCTGCCTTGATTTCAAATCCTCTTCTTTGCCTTCCCTCAATATATTTGTGGACGAGAGTTATCATTTATAACTCTGCAGGTTTGTGAATTGCAGTGCCCTGAAGCTCCATTTTACAAGTCGCTTTTTTGGGAGTCGGCCGCAAAAGCGCAGGATGGCTTCAGGCCCTGTTCTGGTTCCGGGGGGCAGGCTGAGCCTGTGGTTAATTCTTCTTCCTGATGGGAAAATAGAGTGACCTGTGCCTGTCCCAACACCAAGAGCTAGTCTCTCATTGGTTCCCCGTCTTCCCGTTCATCCTCAGGACAAATTGCAACCTGTACGGAACAGGAGGTTAAAGGTGCTGATGCTCCAAGTAGGGAGATTGCTAGTAAAGTGGCTGGAATGGCGAACCCGAGCACAAGGAGGTGAGAAATGAGGTGTGTTTTAGAAACCTTTCCCCATCACACGGTGTACCATCTTCTGGGTTTCTCATGCATGTTTTCGATGTAGGAAGATGCCCTTGAACCTGGAGATTTGGGACCCATGCGATGGGTAGCACGCAGTATTACTTTAAAGGGTCTGCGTTTGCTCACCCAACCTCACCAAAACTCTCAGCCCCAAGAGTGTCCACCCTTATGTCTCATCCAGCTGTGGGTCTAGATATGGTCAATCCAGGTTGCATCACAGCCCCTGAACGAATTGTGTAAGAATTTCTCTCTCTTTCCCTGTCTTTGTTTCATGGGTTTTTAAAAGTAATTTATTTTTATAATGGGGTTTAGCTGCTTTTCACGGCTGTGTTTAGGCCGCTTTACACCCACTTGACACACTAACAGAGAGATATCAATACATAGGTTTTAAGATTATTACTAGTCAGATATATTCTTGTGCGGTGAATCAGGCGTGTTGAGTCCAGTTCTCTGAGCAAGGAGTAGGTCTTGTCTATTCCATATTGGGTTTATGGAACGGTATCTGAGCTAATTTGAAACTCTTGTTTTATGTATCACCCCACCTCACCTTTCCCGTTAAGCAGCCATAGTGTGTTTTCTGCATGTGTGACTCTGTTCTGTTTTGTAATTCAGTTCAAGTGTAACGGTTTTTACATTCCCTCTATAAGTGACACCTTATGAGAAGTGTCCTTTTCTGTGTGACTTATTTCACTTAGAATCATCTTACCTAAATCCACTCATCATGCTGCTACTAGCCTTATGACATTGATTTCATGGCTGAGTGATATTCCATTGTACATAAGGACCACAACATTTTTATCCATTTTTCGCTTTCCTGGGATATTTAAGGTGGAAGGAAGTGGAGGTCCTTGTCAACAGAGCAGCCCTAAACTTTGGGGTGCTTGTGTCTTGCTGATTTTCAATTTTCCCACTTTATCCCCCCATGCGTGGAAGTGCCCTATGCTCTCTAAGCTGTGTTTTTTAGATGTTTCAGGACACACCGTACACTTCTCCAGAGTGGCTGTTGGCAATTTACATCCCGCCCATCAGTGTAGCAAGGCTCCCATTTCTCCATGGCCTGTCCTGCATTTCTGGTTTTGACACCTTTTTCAGCATGTCCCTTTTGACCGATGGGAAGCGAGACTTCTTTGTAGCGCTGATTTGCCTTTCCAGGTTGCTTGGTTGGCCAAAAAGGGCGTATGCGTTTTTTCCTGAATATATTCAGGAAAAAACTTATACGCCCTTTTTGGCCAAGGGCATCATTGTCAACGTTTTGCCGCTTTTCATGTGCTTTAAAGGCGATTCGAATCTACCTCCTGAAATCTGTTTCCTGCAATTCTGCCTTGATTTCAAATCCTCTTCTTTGCCTTCCCTCAATATATTTGTGGACGAGAGTTATCATTTATAACTCTGCAGGTTTGTGAATTGCAGTGCCCTGAAGCTCCATTTTACAAGTCGCTTTTTTGGGAGCCGGCCGCAAAAGCGCAGGATGGCTTCAGGCCCTGTTCTGGTTCCGGGGGGCAGGCTGAGCCTGTGGTTAATTCTTCTTCCTGATGGGAAAATTGAGTGACCTGTGCCTGTCCCAACACCAAGAGCTAGTCTCTCATTGGTTCCCCGTCTTCCCGTTCATCCTCAGGACAAATTGCAACCTGTACGGAACAGGAGGTTAAAGGTGCTGATGTTCCAAGTAGGGAGATTGCTAGTAAAGTGGCTGGAATGGCGAACCCGAGCACAAGGAGATGAGAAATGCGGTGCGTTTTAGAAACCTTTCCCCATCACACGGTGTACCATCTTCTGGGTTTCTCATGCATGTTTTCGATGTAGGAAGATGCCCTTGAACCTGGAGATTTGGGACCCATGCGATGGGTAGCACGCAGTATTACTTTAAAGGGTCTGCGTTTGCTCACCAAACCTCACCAAACCTCTCAGCCCCAAGAGTGTCCACCCTTATGTCTCATCCAGCTGTGGGTCTAGATATGGTCAATGCAGGTTGCATCACAGCCCCTGAACGAATTGTGTAAGAATTTCTCTCTCTTTCCCTGTCTTTGTTTCATGGGTTTTTAAAAGTAATTTATTTTTATAATGGGGTTTAGCTGCTTTTCACGGCTGTGTTTATGCCGCCTTACACACACTTGACACACTAACAGAGAGATATCAATACATAGGTTTTAAGATTATTACTAGTCAGATATATTCTTGTGCGGTGAATCGGGCGTGTTGAGTCCAGTTCTCTGAGCAAGGAGTAGGTCTTGTCTATTCCATATTGGGTTTATGGAACGGTATCTGAGCTAATTTGAAACTCTTGTTTTATGTATCACCCCACCTCACCTTTCCCGTTAAGCAGCCATAGTGTGTTTTCTGCATGTGTGACTCTGTTCTGTTTTGTAATTCAGTTCAAGTGTAATGGTTTTTACATTCCCTCTATAAGTGACACCTTATGAGAAGTGTCCTTTTCTGTGTGACTTATTTCACTTAGAATCGTCTTACCTAAATCCACTCATCATGCTGCTACTAGCCTTATGACATTGATTTCATGGCTGAGTGATATTCCATTGTACATAAGGACCACAACTTTTTTATCCATTTTTCGCTTTCCTGGGATATTTAAGGTGGAATGAAGTGGAGGTCCTTGTCAACAGAGCAGCCCTAAACTTTGGGGTGCTTGTGTCTTGCTGATTTTCAATTTTCCCACTTTATCCCCCCATGCGTGGAAGTGCCCTATGCTCTCTAAGCTGTGTTTTTTAGATGTTTCAGGACACACCGTACACTTCTCCAGAGTGGCTGTTGGCAATTTACATCCCGCCCATCAGTGTAGCAAGGCTCCCATTTCTCCATGGCCTGTCCTGCATTTCTGGTTTTGACACCTTTTTCAGCATGTCCCTTTTGACCGATGGGAAGCGAGACTTCTTTGTAGCGCTGATTTGCCTTTCCAGGTTGCTTGGTTGGCCAAAAAGGGCGTATGCGTTTTTTCCTGAATATATTCAGGAAAAAACGTATACGCCCTTTTTGGCCAAGGGCATCATTGTCAACGTTTTGCCGCTTTTCATGTGCTTTAAAGGCGATTCGAATCTACCTCCTGAAATCTGTTTCCTGCAATTCTGCCTTGATTTCAAATCCTCTTCTTTGCCTTCCCTCAATATATTTGTGGACGAGAGTTTTCATTTATAACTCTGCAGGTTTGTGAATTGCAGTGCCCTGAAGCTGCATTTTACAAGTCGCTTTTTTGGGAGCCGGCCGCAAAAGCGCAGGATGGCTTCAGGCCCTGTTCTGGTTCCGGGGGGCAGGCTGAGCCTGTGGTTAATTCTTCTTCCTGATGGGAAAATAGAGTGACCTGTGCCTGTCCCAACACCAAGAGCTAGTCTCTCATTGGTTCCCCGTCTTCCCGTTCATCCTCAGGACAAATTGCAACCTGTACGGAACAGGAGGTTAAAGGTGCTGATGCTCCAAGTAGGGAGATTGCTAGTAAAGTGGCTGGAATGGCGAACCCGAGCACAAGGAGGTGAGAAATGAGGTGCGTTTTAGAAACCTTTCCCCATCACACGGTGTACCATCTTCTGGGTTTCTCATGCATGTTTTCGATGTAGGAAGATGCCCTTGAACCTGGAGATTTGGGACCCGTGCGATGGGTAGCACGCAGTATTACTTTAAAGGGTCTGCGTTTGCTCACCCAACCTCACCAAAACTCTCAGCCCCAAGAGTGTCCACCCTTATGTCTCATCCAGCTGTGGGTCTAGATATGGTCAATCCAGGTTGCATCACAGCCCCTGAACGAATTGTGTAAGAATTTCTCTCTCTTTCCCTGTCTTTGTTTCATGGGTTTTTAAAAGTAATTTATTTTTATAATGGGGTTTAGCTGCTTTTCACGGCTGTGTTTAGGCCGCTTTACACCCACTTGACCCACTAACAGAGAGATATCAATACATAGGTTTTAAGATTATTACTAGTCAGATATATTCTTGTGCGGTGAATCGGGCGTGTTGAGTCCAGTTCTCTGAGCAAGGAGTAGGTCTTGTCTATTCCATATTGGGTTTATGGAACGGTATCTGAGCTAATTTGAAACTCTTGTTTTATGTATCACCCCACCTCACCTTTCCCGTTAAGCAGCCATAGTGTGTTTTCTGCATGTGTGACTCTGTTCTGTTTTGTAATTCAGTTCAAGTGTAACGGTTTTTACATTCCCTCTATAAGTGACACCTTATGAGAAGTGTCCTTTTCTGTGTGACTTATTTCACTTAGAATCGTCTTACCTAAATCCACTCATCATGCTGCTACTAGCCTTATGACATTGATTTCATGGCTGAGTGATATTCCATTGTACATAAGGACCACAACATTTTTATCCATTTTTCGCTTTCCTGGGATATTTAAGGTGGAAGGAAGTGGAGGTCCTTGTCAACAGAGCAGCCCTAAACTTTGGGGTGCTTGTGTCTTGCTGATTTTCAATTTTCCCACTTTATCCCCCCATGCGTGGAAGTGCCCTATGCTCTCTAAGCTGTGTTTTTTAGATGTTTCAGGACACACCGTACACTTCTCCAGAGTGGCTGTTGGCAATTTACATCCCGCCCATCAGTGTAGCAAGGCTCCCATTTCTCCATGGCCTGTCCTGCATTTCTGGTTTTGACACCTTTTTCAGCATGTCCCTTTTGACCGATGGGAAGCGAGACTTCTTTGTAGCGCTGATTTGCCTTTCCAGGTTGCTTGGTTGGCCAAAAAGGGCGTATGCGTTTTTTCCTGAATATATTCAGGAAAAAACGCATACGCCCTTTTTGGCCAAGGGCATCATTGTCAACGTTTTGCCGCATTTCATGTGCTTTAAAGGCGATTCGAATCTACCTCCTGAAATCTGTTTCCTGCAATTCTGCCTTGATTTCAAATCCTCTTCTTTGCCTTCCCTCAATATATTTGTGGACGAGAGTTATCATTTATAACTCTGCAGGTTTGTGAATTGCAGTGCCCTGAAGCTCCATTTTACAAGTCGGTTTTTTGGGAGCCGGCCGCAAAAGGGCAGGATGGCTTCAGGCCCTGTTCTGGTTCAGGGGGGCAGGCTGAGCCTGTGGTTAATTCTTCTTCCTGATGGGAAAATAGAGTGACCTGTGCCTGTCCCAACACCAAGAGCTAGTCTCTCATTGGTTCCCCGTCTTCCCGTTCATCCTCAGGACAAATTGCAACCTGTACGGAACAGGAGGTTAAAGGTGCTGATGTTCCAAGTAGGGAGATTGCTAGTAAAGTGGCTGGAATGGCGAACCCGAGCACAAGGAGATGAGAAATGCGGTGCGTTTTAGAAACCTTTCCCCATCACACGGTGTACCATCTTCTGGGTTTCTCATGCATGTTTTCGATGTAGGAAGATGCCCTTGAACCTGGAGATTTGGGACCCATGCGATGGGTAGCACGCAGTATTACTTTAAAGGGTCTGCGTTTGCTCACCAAACCTCACCAAACCTCTCAGCCCCAAGAGTGTCCACCCTTATGTCTCATCCAGCTGTGGGTCTAGATATGGTCAATGCAGGTTGCATCACAGCCCCTGAACGAATTGTGTAAGAATTTCTCTCTCTTTCCCTGTCTTTGTTTCATGGGTTTTTAAAAGTAATTTATTTTTATAATGGGGTTTAGCTGCTTTTCACGGCTGTGTTTATGCCGCCTTACACACACTTGACACACTAACAGAGAGATATCAATACATAGGTTTTAAGATTATTACTAGTCAGATATATTCTTGTGCGGTGAATCGGGCGTGTTGAGTCCAGTTCTCTGAGCAAGGAGTAGGTCTTGTCTATTCCATATTGGGTTTATGGAACGGTATCTGAGCTAATTTGAAACTCTTGTTTTATGTATCACCCCACCTCACCTTTCCCGTTAAGCAGCCATAGTGTGTTTTCTGCATGTGTGACTCTGTTCTGTTTTGTAATTCAGTTCAAGTGTAATGGTTTTTACATTCCCTCTATAAGTGACACCTTATGAGAAGTGTCCTTTTCTGTGTGACTTATTTCACTTAGAATCGTCTTACCTAAATCCACTCATCATGCTGCTACTAGCCTTATGACATTGATTTCATGGCTGAGTGATATTCCATTGTACATAAGGACCACAACTTTTTTATCCATTTTTCGCTTTCCTGGGATATTTAAGGTGGAATGAAGTGGAGGTCCTTGTCAACAGAGCAGCCCTAAACTTTGGGGTGCTTGTGTCTTGCTGATTTTCAATTTTCCCACTTTATCCCCCCATGTGTGGAAGTGCCCTATGCTCTCTAAGCTGTGTTTTTTAGATG